>NC_038253.2:18665287-18965287 GCF_000004515.6 Glycine max
ATATATATACAAAAATAATAATAATGTACAATGTATCATACATTTAATAATATAAATTTCCTAAAACAAATAATATTAACCTACAAGCTACAACTAACACTATCTTATCATATAACTAAAAACTAAAAATATTTAACTCAAACAATATTAACTTATCAATTCATTTATTTAAAACTATACTATCTATATATAACATACAAAATTAAGACACTAAAAAGGCAAATTTACGTCTATTTAATATTATAATTATTTATTTACATGTAAAATGCTTAAATTTCTACCGCTAACTAATATTACAAAAACTAAAAATTTACGTGTGTCTAAAATTTACAAATATATACCTAAAGCTAATATTAACTTGTGCCTAATACTACAAAACCTAATATTACGTGTGCCTTCCTAAAGTGTATCATGCATGTATATATATTTATTAGGCTAAAGTATCATGCGTGTAAATATATACCTAATACTACAAAAGTTAATATCACATATATAAAATTTAAGAATATATACAACAATTAAATATATATACACGTAATATTTTTACACTAACTAAACAAATATATAATATTTTCATACTAAGTAACCAAATAATATTTTCAGCCAAATATTATTTTCAATCAAATATTATTTTCATATATATATATATATATATATATATATATATATATATATATATCACACATATAATATCTAACAATATATATAATAACTAAATAAAATTTTGATTCTAACTAACCAAATATTATTTTCACCCAAATATTATTTTCATATATATATATATATATATATATATATATATATATATATATATATCACACATATAATATCTAACAATACATACAATAACTAAATAAAATTTTCATTCTAACCTAACATTGGTATATCTATTAATACGTAAAAAATACCAATACAATACCTAGTGATACTAACTAATTTAAACTTAGAATTTTTATTAATACTAACTAACCTACTATTTACATACTAACTAACTTAGAATATTTGATAATACTAACTAACTTAAACTTATAATATTTATTAACAGAATATATAAATTTTATTTACTTTCAAAACACTTACCAAGTAAGGGTAAGAGCACTTGAAGGAAGGAAGCCACGCACCAAATTTGAACCAAGGAGCACAAAGCAAGAAGCACACAACAAAGCACAAGCTCACACTCAAGAAAAAACACAAAGAGAACTCAGTAAGGAGAAATGAAATGCAAGCGTAAACAATCAAGGTTCAAGCATTTTTTTTATAGCTGAAAACTTACCCAACGTTCAAATTTTTAACGTTCACATGCAAGCTTTTCAGAACTGCAAACCCTAAGCTTACCCATCTGCACACTGCAACCCCCTACTGCAAGCCTACCCATCTTTTTCAGACTGAAACACTGCAAACCCACATGCAACGTACCACCCCTACGTGTTCCGCAGGCGCCAATGGCGGGACTGCCCACGTTGGCATGTCCCGCCAGTCCTAATGGCGACATGCTTAGTCAGCATGTCTCACCAGTTTGAATAGCGGCATGGGCGCAGTGACTCAGCTTTTGTTCCGCTGCTACCAATGGCGATACAAGTGTATCGCTGATGCTAATGGCGATACCGCCTGCGTCCCGCTGCTGCCAATAGCGATACAAGCTTGCCGTCAGTAGGAATGACGGATTGCACGTAAATAACAGACCCCCATCAGAATTTGTTTTGAAACAGACCCTCTTTCGTAAATTGTTTTTAAAAGGAACCCCATACAGTAAATTTGCCACACTAGAGCACTTTCTACATGCCACTTCCACACTGCTTCTTGCGTCATGCCTCTTACCTGGTCATCGACTACGGTTACCAAAAAACTGTCACTGCATTCCTTGTGTAAAAGCTGAGTGTTATTATATATTTTTTTCTGTCTTTTAAAAAAATAAAATATTCTAATTATATATCTAATAAATTGATCTCATAATTATTTTTTATCCAACCTTAAAAAAGTATATCTTTTATCCAAGATTAAAACAAATATATCAAATAAAATTTTGAAATATATATTTTATCTTTATCTTGATTTTTTTTTATAGTAAGCAAGTTATAGAGAAAAATAATATGCATTTGACAGGAAAAATTATAAACTATAAAAAATATTTACATTTTTGTCAGATAAATGCATAATATTTTTGTGCAGTCTAATCTAATCTAATGTATTCATGTTTTTTATATATAATCTATAAAAAAAATTATAATTTTTAATGTCAAATGCACAATATTTTTTTTCTAACTTCTTTACTATAAAGAAAATCAAGATAAAGATAAAAAAAATATTTTGAAACTTTATCTGATATACTTGTTCTAATCTTGGATAAAAGATATACTTATATTAATGTTGGATAAAAATTATTACGAGATCAATTTATTAGATATAATTAGAGTATTTTATTTTTTTTAAAGGCAAAAAAAAATATATTAATAACACTTGGCTTTTGCACAGAGATGCACCAGCAAAAGCTCTTTGATACACAGCAGACGCAAGGGGTGCCATTAGCAAGACAAGTGGAAGACAGTAGTGGAGGGGTGTCTTTAGAAAGGCCCAAACGGAGAGTAACTCTTCCCTCTTACTTAGAGGACTACGTTCGTGAGTAAGGAAGCCATGCAGTTTGTGCAGATGGAAACTGAGTTAGTTAGGCTAGGAAGAGGTTCGAAGGTTCTTGAACCCAGTTGCAAGTAGCATGGCCGTTAGGCCGTTAGGAGGTTGTTAGGCGGTTAGAAGCAGGAGAAGGCCCATATAAAAGCTTGTAATTCGTGTTAATGGACGTGAATAATACTTCCGATAACCATTTTCTCTCTCTCTCTCTCTCTCTCTCTCTCTCTCTCTCTCTCTCTCTCTCTCTTCTGTGGGAGGACCCTTGGGCCTCGAATACCAAGCATAGCATTGGTGCTTTCATTGAGCAACCATGGCGGAAGCAACTCGCTCTAGGGCTTCAGCAGACCGTATTGAGGATGCAATCGCGAAACTCTCAGCTTCACAACTAGCAATGAATACAAAGATCGACGACCTCCTCCAACGAATGACCCAACTAGAGGCTGGCCAGCAACCACCACAATCATCGGCGTCGTCTTCAGCAGGACAAACACCGCAAATGCATAACGTAGTCCATCGCATGAAGTTGGACGTTCCAAGGTTTGATGGTTCAGATCCAACCGGATGGACATTCAAGATAACGCAATTTTTTGAATACCACGCAACGCCGGATCAAGAGCGCCTAACCATAGCATCATTTTATATGGAAGGGCCAGCATTGGCCTGGTTCCAGTGGATGCATCGTAATGCACAGCTTTCATCTTGGCCGGCGTTCCTTCACGCGTTACACTCTAGGTTTGCATCATCAACATACGAAGACCCAACCGGATTACTATGCAAGCTCCAACAATGTTCCTCAGTTAGTGAGTACCTCTCAGAGTTCGAATCACTCGCGAATCGGGTGGTTGGTCTACCAGCAACATTCGTTCTAAGTTGCTTTATCTCGGGGTTGAATCCCTCCATTTGCAGAGAAGTGCAGGTTCGTGAACCAGTGTCACTGGCTCAAGCAGTGGCGTACGCGCGTCTGCAGGAGGAGAAACTCCTGGACTCGCGGCGGCAACAGACGCCTCGATCTCTCGTGATCACCCCAAGTTCGAGAGCAGCCACAGGAACCACGAATTCTTCATACACAAATAGCTTATCACGAGGCTCGAATCCTTCGATTCCATTTAAAAGATTGACTCCAGAAGAACTCGCGGTCCGCCAGGAAAAAGGATTATGCTTCCATTGCGAGGAGAAGTACTCGTGGGGTCATAAATGCGCACCTTCACTCTTCTTACTAGTAGCAGAAGATGATCAATTAACACCTGAAGTTGTTTCACGGTCACCCTCACCAACAGATGAGTTACTCAGGGAACCACCGCCAGCCCAACTGAGTTTCCATGCACTATCAGGGCATTCCGCACCCAAGACCTTGCGCTTGAAAGGAACCATCAATGGATTACATGTTAGTATACTCATAGATGGAGGAAGTACTCATAATTTCCTCCATCACAGAGCCGTGGCAACACTGGGCCTCACCACTAAGGAGGTAGCACCATTGAAGGTAACAGTGGGAAACGGAGAAGAAATTAGATGTTAGGAAAGGTGTCAGGATGTGAACATACAGGTACAGGAGCATACGTTCACGGTAAAATTTCATGACCTACCTTTATGTGGTGCAGATGTGGTCCTAGGGGTTGAATGGCTCAAAACGCTGGGACCAGTGTTAACGGACTACACGTCCTTATCCATGAAGTTCATCACTGAAGGGAAGCTTGTGGAATTACAAGGGGAACGCGAGCAAGTAGGTGAACCCGTATCCCCTTCACAGCTACGTCGTCTTCTACGTACGAATCCCTCCAGCACTTTTTTTCACATTCGAATAGAAGCTAATACACAAACAGCTACCACACCACCCAACTCACCTGAGATTTCAGCATTACTCACGAAATACTCATGCCTTTTCCAACCTCTAACAAACCTTCCACCATCAAGAACCACAGATCACACCATAAACCTGCTACCCAATGCAACACCAGTGAATGTTAAGCCCTATAGATACCCGTATTACCAAAAATAGGAAATAGAAGATCAAGTCTCAGCCATGCTCGCTAAGGGCTTCATTCAGCCAAGCTCTAGTCCTTCTCTTCCCCAGTTTTATTGGTAAGGAAGAAGGATGGGACATGACGCTTTTGTGTCGACTATCGGGCTCTCAACGCCATCACGATACGCGACCATTTCCCCATTCCAACAGTGGATGAATTGCTCGATGAACTTGGAGGTGCTTGCTGGTTTTCAAAACTGGATTTGATGTAGGGATATCATCAAATCCTGATGAACAAGGAGGACGTGGGGAAGACGACATTTCGAACTCATCAAGGACACTGAGTTTCGAGTGATGCCTTTTGGATTGTGCAATGCACCATCCTCATTCCAAGCCACAATGAATCAGTTGTTCCAACCTTGTTTACGCAAACACATAATCGTCTTCTTCGACGACATATTAGTGTACAGCAAGACCATTGTTGATCATCTTCTCCACCTGGAAAATGCCTTTCGTACCCTAGTGGCAGGTCAGTTCTCGCTTAAACTCTCTAAATGTACGTTTGCTCAGCAACAATTGGAGTACTTGGGGCATATTGTGACGGCGGTAGGAGTTATACCGGTGCCAGAGAAGGTACAGGCTATTCAAACATGGTCTAATCCACGCTCTCCTCGGGCCTTACGTGGTTTCTTAGGTCTCGCAGGGTTTTACCGTCGATTTATCATGGGATACACGATTCTGGCATCACCATTAACTAACCTTTTGAGTCAAGGCCAGTTTCAGTGGTCGCCGGAAGCCACTGAAGCATTCCAAAAGCTGAAAGATGCCATTACCGGAGCTCCAGTGCTAGCGCTACCAGACTTCAAAGTACCCTTCGTTGTGGAGAAGGATGCATCGAACATGGGTATGGGCGCGGTTCTATCTCAGGGGGGTCACCCCATTGCTTTTTTCAATAAGCAATTTTGTCCAAGAATGGCCAGCGCATCCACATACGTCTGAGAGTTGGCAGCCATAATCGCCGCCGTCAAGAAATGGCGGCAGTATCTACTGGGCCACAAATTCACCATCCTAATGGATCATAGAAGCTTGAGGGAACTCATGAGTCAAGCCATTCAGACTCCTGAACAACATCGTTATCTCGTGAGGTTGCTAGGATTTGATTACACGATACAATATCGTTCTGGCCAAACTAACACAGTAGCAGATGCATTATCGCGAGTCAATGAGGATAACCAGGCGTCTCTTTACATGCTGACCATGCCATGACTAGTGTTCATAGAAGATTTACGTAAAGAACTCGCACATACACCTGCTTTCAAAGAATTATATGAACAGATTCAAGCAGATCCTACGAAGTATCCAGATCATTCAGTGACTTCAGGCTTAATTCTACACAAGGGGCGCATCTGGCTTCCTCCAACATCGTCATTCATTAAACTACTCCTCGAAGAGTTCCATCAAACACCAGTAGGAGGTCACATGGGGGTGCAAAAGACGTTGCAACGTCTTCAAGAGAACTTTACGTGGGATTCGATGAGAACAGACATACGCAACTTCGTTGCAAACTGCATCACATGCCAGCACACAAAATATGATAATCGTAAGCCAGGAGGGTTGTTATGCCTCATTCCGATACCAGCGCTGCCATGGGAAGACTTATCAATGGATTTTATTGTAGGGTTGCCCGCGTACAAAGGAAACACATGTATCCTTGTTGATGCAATCCTACCCCCCAAGGGCATTGGATAGAAGACTCCAAGAAGATTGGGCCAAAGATGCAAGAGAAGGCCCTAGGGTTCTCTTGAGCCTTAGGGTAGATTTCGGGCCCATGGACTAAGTATGAGCCCACTTATCTTTGTACATATTTGATTAAGGTTTCATTAATTTTGGGTCTTGTATTTAAGGCTCCATAATGTAGGTAGGGTACCCTAGAAATATAAGATTTTTCAACCCTTGTATTTTAGGGCACCTAGACTAGTTTTTGCATTAGGGGTAGTTTTGTAATTTCACATGCACTAAGTGAATATTTGATGTGTATGGTTGGAAATAAATTTAATTGAATTGGTAGAAGCCCAATCCAATTAAATTTTAGAGGGGGAGGTGAGCATTTGCTTACTACACCCCATTGCCACATCATATAGTCACACTTTATGCATGTCCTTCATGCTTTACATTCCTTATGACACCTAAGCACACTTAGTGGAGAATCTTGGAATTGATCTTGGATTAGTGGGCTGAACCATAACTAAAATTCACTAATCATAATTAGTGAAATTTTGGCTCCAAAGTTTGGCTCCACAAATTCAATTTCAAATTCAAGTGAAATTTGAATTGAAATTCAAATTTCCCTCCAATTTTGTGTGACACTTAGGCTATAAATAGAGGTCATGTGTGTGCATTTTTTTCAACTTTGATCATTTGAATATTAAACTTCAGATTTCAAAGCTCATTTAGAGCACAAAATTTCGTGCTCTTCTCTCCCTCTCCCTTCATTCATCTCTTTCTTCCTCCAAGCTCTTATCCATGGCCTCCTATGGTGGTGAGCTTCTTCTAGACTCATCTTCTCCTTGAAGTGGCGTCTCCTCTCTCTCTTCCTTTCTCCATTCCGCTGCCATTCATCTTCCAAGAAGCAAAGGAATCCATTGATGAAGAAGATCCTAGGCTTACAAGCTCCAATGGAGCTTACATCACTTGTCATTGTAGATCGTTTTTCGAAAGGGCTGCATCTGGGTATGCTTCCCCCTCACCATACTGCGTATACAGTTGCAATGTTGTTCATGGAGATTGCCGGAAAGCTTCATGGAATGCCTCGAAGCATAATTTCAGACCGTGATCCCCTCTTTGTAAGCAAATTTTGGAAGGAACTCTTCACCATGAGTGGGACACGCCTCCGTCTAAGCTCTGCGTATCACCCGTAGACGGATGGGCAAATGGAAGTTGCCAACCGTATTATTGAACAATACCTGGGAGCCTATGTACATCAGAAACCGGCGACGTGGGGTCGTTATTTGATGTGGGCGGACTGGTCCTACAACACATCATGCCATTCAACGACAGGGATGACCCCATTCGAAGTAATGTATGGCCGGAAACCACCAAGTTTTCCCCAGTATATCACGGGCACATCACGAATAGATGCAGTCGATGAGCTACTCACTCAACGAGAAGAAGTCTTTGCCTTCTTACGAAAAAAGCTGAGCAAAGCTCAAAATCGCATGAAGGAAACAGCAGATAAAAGTCGTAGGGATCAGAAGTTCAATGTGGGTGACTGGGTCTTGGTCAAGCTCAGACCCCATAGACAAACGTCGGCGGCAGGAGCTCCATATTCGAAGCTGGCTAAACGATACTATGGTCCATTTCATATCATAGCTCGATTGGGCAAAGTCGCGTACAAACTACAGCTGCCTGATCATTCGAAGATACATCCAGTGTTTCACGTTTCCTTGCTTAAAGCTTACATAGCGGCGGCAGATGCCAACCGTAGTGCAGAACTACCATCAGAAGATGTCAACAATTAACCCGTCGTGAAGCCCTTGACTATTGTCGCTTCCAAGGTTGTTCCTTCCGATACCGGGCCGCGACGCATGGTGCTGGTGCAGTGGGTAGGGCTCACACCAGAGGACACTTCATGGGAAGACTGGTATGAGTTTCAAGCACTTTATGACCTCGAGGACGAGGTCTGGTTTGAAGGGCATGGGAGTGATACGCAGCAGACGCAAGGGGTGCCATTAGCAGGACAAGTGGAAGACAGTAGTGGAGGGGTGTCTTTAGAAAGGCCCAAACGGAGAGTAACTTTTCCCTCTTACTTAGAGGACTACGTTCATGAGTAAGGAAGCCATGCAGTTCGTGCAGATGGAAACTGAGTTAGTTAGGCTAGGAAGGTTCGAAGGTTCTGGAACCCAGTTACAGGTAGCTAGGCCGTTAGGAGGTTGTTAGGCGGTTAGAAGCAGGAGAAGGCCCATATAAAAGCTTGTAATTCGTGTTAATGGACGTGAATAATACTTCCGATAACCATTTTCTCTCTCTCTCTCTCTCTTTCTCTCTTCTGTGGGAGGACCCTTGGGCCTCGAATACCAAGCATAACACTCTTCTACAACTGTGGTTGGTGATCAGGTAGGAGATATGAGGTAGGAAGTGGCGTGGGAGCGGCGAGCGGAAAGTAATTGTTGATGATGGCGAGAAAGATTATACACATAAAAAAAAAAGACTGGATTTAGAATTAGGAAGATAGGAATTAAATAGGGATAAAAATATTTTTTTAATAAAACATTAAATTAAAATTGAAATAATATCAGATTTAAAAAAAATCATTGAACTTTAATTAAAAAGATAAAAATTAAATTAAATTATTTGATGCGATAATATAAGTCACGTGATATTACATAATTAAATAATATAAATCAAATCAATATAATTTATTTGTAAATCATGCCGAGGTAATAGCCTACACGCTTGCGTAGTTTGTACATGGAGTACTTGTTTATGAATAACAACGTGTTATTTGATATCGTATTGGGAGCTGAGTTGTAGGAAATTTTTGGGTATAAGTTTGAGATTTTGGTTAATTTTCTAATTGTTTGTTTGTGATAGATCATGCCTTTTTGGTCTATTTTAAGCTTCTATAATATATATATATATATATATATATATATATATATATATATATATATATATATATATATATATATATATATATATATATATATATATATATAGCTGTTAAAAAAAATCATACATTCATCTAGCTAGTGATTTTTGAACTTTCTATAAAAGAGAAATAGAGGGACAATTAGTTCATTCAAATTTGAAGGGTGTTACAATTTAAAAAATTCAGTTCAGTAATTTTAATGTTAAACATGTTAACTGAACTGTTAAATAATTAAGTTTAGTTCATTCTTTAAAATTGATTGTCCAGTTCCGTTTTTGAAACTGTTTTTTTAAGTTCAGCCCGGGGAAAAGACTAAATTTAACCCTTAAAAAAAACCATAAAATTGACATAGTAGTGTATAGTTTAGTAGCGTTCACATCTAAAAAATAATTTACTTAATAGAAGAATTTATATTTGATTTTTTATGTAATTTTTTTTTTATCAACGGCAGTCACATAATACCATGATTGGAATTAGTTTTTAACCTAATAAGTTAGAGAACACTTACAATTTTTACCCAAGAAAAAAATATTTAGTATAATTGATCTACGCGTCAGAGCCAAGTGAAACATTGTTAGTCATACTTAGCTGCTTTTTTTTTTTTTTAATGAAAATTGATGAGAAGGACAAAAAAAAGCTTCTAAGTATTATAGGGTGTAAAATTAAAAAAAAATGCAAAGAGAATATATAAATATGTATATTTGCATGAGCCAAATAAATATAGATATCGTTTCTTTCCTTTATAATATCAAGTACAACATATTTCATAAACATAGTCATGAAAGAGACCTAAGGAAGATAATATTTTAAGAATAAATTCAAGTTCTTTTATAATACTCCTTAGGTATATTTGATACCCTTCATGGTTAATAAAAAAATCCAGTTATGATATTTTTTAAAAAAATATCGTAAGTTCAAAATATCATGACAAAAAATCCAAAATACTTAAGCTATATTTGGATGTCCATTAGAGGAGCTGAAATATTAAAAAATAAAAAGATAAAATAGTTAAATTGGTGTCAAATTGTTGATTTTTATTTTTTATATTTTTTATAAACTTATTTTTTTATTGGGTAAATTTCTTTTATTATACATATAAAAAAAATCTTTGTAGGGATAATTGTCTTTGCACCCAATAAGTGGATATGCCACTAGTTATGGTAGTGAATAAGGACAATACTATATCCTATTGACGATTGTACCTACACGAGGGTAAACATGTAATCTTTTCTCCTAGCTTGTTTTTTTCCTCAAAGTCTTATTTTTCTAGTATCCAATGTTCATCAATCGGGATGGGGGAAGGTACCTATTAAAGGTACTCTGATGTCTAAGTCAGTTCTCGGATGAGAGTAATAAATGGGTATTTAATATAACGAGCAATGTCTTACTTTGATATTTTCACCACTATTTATACATACCTTCATAGGCTTTGGATCTTATTGGTCTTTGTACGTTATTACCATATTAGGTAATATCTTCATAATTATGATTAAGGACCTCGTAATAACCATGAAAGTTTTTTTCTTGTGATATCCATGTCTTATTTCCTTTAATTATGTTTTAATTTATCCAAAGTGTTCAGGTACTCGGCCTGGTAGAGTACTTGGGTGCTTTTAGAAAGGATGTACTAAGTTCAAGGTGTTCGGGTATCTAGCTATGTTGGATACATGAATACCTGTTATAGGAAGATATTCATTGTAGGGTATTTGGATGTTCAATCTAGCCGAGTACCCGAATACCATGTCAACATATATTTCATGAGCTTTGTATGTAATGGTACTTGAGTATTGGACATAGCCAAGTACCTCGAACTTTGTGTTCTTTTTCTTCATGTTTGAGAATGCTTAGGTACTCGAGTATTCGGTTATGCCGAATACTTGGATATTATCATAACGTCATCATTCTTCAAAAAATTAAAGGTCTTGAGGGTATATCTTGTACTCGGCTAGGCTAAGTATCCGTACGGTATACAAGGCCCCAATCCTTGAGGAAGGCTTAATGGATGCCAACTATTTTTCGATTTAGAAGTTTGTGATGTGATGGTTAAATTCGACGATTGAGTTTCTATGTAACCATTATGCTTTCTGAATTTTGATCATTCGCTTCACATTCTTTGACAAGATCAAATTTGAAAATCATGATTGAATGGGCTTCCTTTCAACTGTCTTAGGCTTCTTGTATATAAAGGGGTTCTTCCTTCTTTTAGGTTTTACACTTAGAGATTTGATCTTGCTCCACGTAGAATACCATCTACTTCCTTTACAGCTTTTGCACTGAAGACTCGTTTTAGGGACACTTTATTTTTTAGTATGAGTTTTGATCCGAGCACTAACAACCTAGGGGTTTGGTAGGATCACAAGAGAAGCCAATGATAGACGTTGTGGATGTGCTGACGTCTTGTTCAAATACTGGTGATACATCATCATTTGAATACTCATCCTTTTCTGATTTCTCATCTTTGGATGATGTGGACCTAAGCCAGTCTCAACGTGAAGAAGGGATTGGCAAGTATGCGGAGGTAGCTACTAGTGAGAGGGTTATTGTTGAGGTGTCATGTAGTGACAATGTTGATCCCTTTCCTCATAAAAAGTCCCGACTATGGGTTCAAAAGGAGAAGTTACCTCCTATAATGCTTTCCGAATACACTTGGGTGGATGGTGAAATGGGATCTTATTATTCTTGTTATTCTGATAAGCTCAGTGTTCTTCATTTTATTAACTGTGTCATCGTGTGTTCATTTGCGAATGAGGACTTTAGTCCTTTTCACCTCTATTATTGTCGTAACAATGCCTGCGCGAAGCCGGATTGGGTTTTCCTTAGGAAGGATATGCTGAGTACCGATAACCCCTTTAAGACACCTCCTATGCGTGATTTTTTCTATGTCTATGACTGCATTTTTTTTTATCTTCATGTGGAAATGCTATTTGATAATTTTACCATGAATGTACTCCGAGTACTCAATGTTTCACCTTCTCAACTGCACTATAATGGATGGGCGACCATTCAGGCTTTTCGTTCCTTATGTAGATTTTTTCGATTTGAGCCGACTAGTGATTTATTTCTTCATTATTTTCGAACACCACCAACTGATAAAGCTCTGTGGTTATCGTTGATTCGCCATCAAGATAGACCCTTTTTTAGGCCTTTTACTTCTTATAAGAACTTTAATGTGGGTTTTTCCTAGTTATCATCCCTGGGTTGTGTGATAATTTTTCTATGATTCTCATGGCAAGCCCTTGTTTCCTCTTTATTGGCAACAAGTGTTGAGGAGGTATGATGACTTTCTCTTGGAATTCTTGATGGAAACCAAGAGGCGTAATTTGAGTATTCTAGAACAGCTCCCCTGCAAGTTGTCGGCTAAGCCCATTGTTGCCTTATACAAGTCTCTTGCTATTTTGGAAGACTTGAGAGATACCTTACTCTTTCTTTTTATACTTGTATTAATTTTTTGTCGGCATTCTTACTTGAACTGTTTATGTTTCAAATATTCTTTGTTCAGTTGCAATAGAATCATTGAACTTTGTTGTAGTCTGTCAAGAAGTTGGTGTTAGGGCTACGAGCCCTATCGTCATTGCTCCAGCTGTTCGGACTCCACCTTCTCGTCCAACTCCATAGGACATTGTGCCGCCTGGGGATAAGAGCAAAAAGAAAAAAGGCCAAGAGGGTGACCGAGGAGGAAGCTCGGCCCCAAAAATTGAAACAACCAACTCTTCATTGGTTCAACACTCATCCACCCAGCTCTCTTGAAGCCCTTCCTTTGGTGTTAGGGAAGAACTTTTTTAACTCTACCTATCACCCTCGTAACTTGATGTTGAGTAGTGCCATTTTCAACTACGACAAAGACATTTTGCAAGGTATTGATGCGACTTCAAATTAGGCCATGTACTCTGAATTGGAGACAAGGGTTGTTGTTGTTGCTTAACATATGATCTTACGAAACCCTTCGGTCGATTAAGAAGTGTTAAAGTTGAAAACTGGTCTTGATGCGATCGAGAGGGATAAGAAGCATGCTCTTGATGCTAACAATCAGCTAACTAACGACATAAAGAAGTTTGAAGATAGGGATGCATCTTGGGCTTAGAAGTTAAAAAGAGAAAAAGACTTGGTAACCTCGTTAAAGGCTGAGGTGGAGACTTTGAAAGATTCCTTGTCCAAGGTGGCGGAGTGGAAAAGAAGAGGGATGTTGATTTCCAGACCTTCATGTGTAGTGCACACGAGAAGATCTTGGAGGAGCACCATGTCAGTGTTAACAAGGCTATCCAGTAGGTGAGGCACAAGTTCGAGATTCCTACCGATGCTGATTTTGACATTTTGATGGATGTCTATGAAGGGAATCTAGTTTCAATCCAAGATATTCCTAAGAAGACTCCTCAAAACTCCAGAACGTCGTCCGTGGATGCTTTTTGTCCTGTTACTTCTCCTGCTGACACCGTCATGACTAATGTTGATACTGATGAGGATGATAATAGGAATAAAGAGGCGAATGAAGTGAGTGATAACTAGGCTTTATTATTTCTTTGTAACAGTTGGAAATTATATTGTTTACTTATGTTGATCATCTAAGCTTTTCACTTATCTCTTGTATTTTCTTTTTTAAATTAATGAAGTAACTTTCTATTCTTATTGTTTTGTTGACTATGTCATAGAAGTTGATTATGTCCTCTCGTTAATAATTTGACAAAGCAATCATACAATAACTTTTTTTGCCGAATAGATGTGATGCTCGAAAATATTTTTTGAAATTTTATTTGATGAATTCAAACCTTGTTGAAGGTATTTCTTTAGCCAAGTAGGAGTATTCAGGAGGAAAGCTTGTTTGAAGGTAAATCTTTAGTCGAGTAAGAGTACTCAGGAAGGAAACCTTTTTGAAGGTACTTCTTTAGCTGAGTAGAAGTACTTGGGAGGGAAACCTTTTTGAAGGTACATCCTTTGCCGAGTAGAAGTACTTGAGAAGGAAACCTTTGTGAAGGTACATCCTTAGCCGAGTAGGACTACTCAGGAGGGAAACCTTTGAAATGCTTGAAAGCATGTTGTTGGCCGAATAGGTGTATTCGGAAGGGAACTCGCATAAATGTTTTTTTAACAAGATATAGTTTAAGAGTATTTGTATTCATATATGAAATGTAGTGCTCTTGCTAAAACCTTCTCATCAGAAACCTTTTTACATTATTATAGGGAAAAAGTCGAGTAAGGAAAAAGAGTACCCCTTGCATACATCTGCTGAGCTATAGTAAAACTCTAAATGGGTGGAATTCCTGGTGCATGCTATGATCTTGCCATTGAGTTCTTCTAACTTGTATGTGTTGTTCTTGAGGTTATGTCGAATTCTAAAGGGTCTGGCCTAGTTAGCTGCCGGCTTGCCTTCTAAGAATATTTTCTCACATCTCCTTGTGCCCTCTAAACCAACTCTTTTTGAAAATTATCTTGGTCTTAGCTTGGTGTTAAACCTCTTAACCATTCTTTGCTTGCATGTTGTGGCTATTATCTTTGCTTGGTCACGTGTTTCTTGGACAAGGTCAAGTTTGACCATAAGGTTTTCTATGTGGTTGGCCTCATCATAGTGTTGTTGCCAGAAATAGGGCTCTCCAATCTCTACGGGAATTAAGGCATTAGTTCCATAGGTTAGCCTGAATGGTGTTTTTCTTGTTGTTGACTGAGGCATACATCTGAGTCCTCATAAGACTTCTAACAGGTCCTCGGCCAATTTCCATTTAGCTTTGTCAAGTTATTTTTTAGTTCTACCAAGATGGCTTTCTTTGCTAACTCAGCATGTCCGTTGGTTTGAGGGTGTTCTACTGAAGTAAGTTGATGGGTAATGTTTAAGCCCTTCATGAAGTCATTTGGTTTTGTATCAATAAATTGTAACCCGTTATTTGTTATTATCGTGTGCGGGATGTCGATTCTTGTAACTATGTTTTTCCATAAGAATTTTTTCACATTCTGAGCTATAATTTTTGTTAGAGGCTCGACCTTTATCCACTCCATGAAATAATCAACTACGACTAGTGGATGTTTGCTATTGGAAACGGTCTGAGCAAATCCATTCCCCATATAGCGAACGGCCAAGGACACGCTAAGACATGTAATCCATAGGTTGGTTGGTGTATGAGGTTACCATGTTGGCATTGTATGCATTTTTTGACAATCTCGACACAATCTTGTCGAAACCTGCCTTCCGACGAGGGCCCGATATGAGACTCGATGGTGCGTCTTCCAAGGAAGGAAAACACGTGGAGTCGCCACCAATGTTTATTCGAGGAAAACGTCAGAAAAATCAAAATGGAAAAGGTCAAAGGTCTGCATATTTTGAAGATGAGGGTTCAGGATTCATTTACGCACGGGGAAGGTATTAGCACCCCACGCGCCCGTCACAAGGGACGACATCCTCTAATCGAGTGTGCAAATCATGACTTCAATATTATTTATTTTCCCTTTTATCTTTATTCTTCCTTTTTATATATTTTTTTTACTTTTTTGGGGTCGACAAGGTTGTTTCTCTCGCTCCTACGTATCCTCGGGTGCGATGAGGAAGTCAGACCTACGTAGTTCTTTCAGAACTGAAGGTTTGTTTGTTACATTGATTTTATCTTTTTTGAAAGATTGATTTTAATTGTGAACAAAATTCGTTTAAGGCATGAACCTTTGAAATGATATATTGATTTTTGAAAAGAGGAGAAAGAGTCGCTAAGGCATTGGACCTTGAAACGATCTTCTTAAGTTTGAAAGACGGAGAGTCGTTAAGGCGTTGGACCTTGAAACGACCTCTTTATTTTTTATGAAATGAAGAAGTTTGTGAGTTGGTTCCATTTGGTTTTGGCTCATTAATCTTCAATCCTTTTTTAAAGATAACTTGCGGTGTTAATGACCAGTTAAAACTTATTTCACATTGGTGAAAAGAGTTTACGACACAAACGGCCAGTCAAAATTTATTGAAACAATGATTAAGTGAGATTACAACACAAACTATTGGTTGAAATTCATTTAAACAGTGATTAAGTGAGATTACAACACAAACGAGCGATTGAATTTTATTTTAACGGTGATTAAACGAGATTACAGTATAAACGGTTGGTCGAAACTTGCTTTGAACAAAGAGAAAGATCACCGATGATCGAAGAAGGAGATGAAGATGCACAAACAATAAAGGGGGCCCTAAGGGTCCACAAATCAAGTTCAAATCCTTAAAGCAAGTACTAATTGGACGAAGAACGAACGACGAACGGTGTAAGAATCAATTATGGATGCGATTCGGAAGCATTTCAACCTTGTTTTCTCTTCTTTCTTCTTCCTTTCTCTTCTTTCTTCTTCTTTCTGGACCTCTGGGAACTCAGGGACCCTTTACTTCAGCCTTCCCACGTCTATTTATAGCAAAACAAGGCATTTGGGATTAAGGTAGCTTGCCCAGGCGAGCTGATAACTTCATTCTGAAGTAACCCTACTCGCCCAGGTGAGCTGGTTACTTCATTATAAAGTTATCTAGGTGGCTCAAGGGCTGAAAAATGCCCCAAGAGTGACCCTTTTGCCCTCTTTTTGAGTATTTTGCACATTTCCTTCTGAAACGTCAAAAAATCTTACGAAATGTGCGACAATTGGTGTTAAGCAGCTCAATTCGGCTGGCAAGAATCCAAATGTTTGTCAATGATTGTCCTTGGACGAAATTAGAGTATGAAAAATTTGTTCTTAGTGTAGGCTGGTAGTATCCTGCTCTAATCACACGAGTTGCCCTTGTTTGGCTCCCGGAGTGTACCTCACAAATACCTTCATGTAACTCCCTTATGGTGTAGTTAGCTTGATCTTGACTCAGGCACTTGAGGAGGAGTACTACAAATCCCCTCTTGTATAAGTCACTTGCTATGACAGTATACCGAGCTGCTTTCATCCTTAGGACCTTAGCTTCTAGTGAATCCTTAGGAGCTAGTCCCTTGGTCAAGTATTTTATTATATCGCTTCTCCAATCCTCCTCCCCTGAGGATATATTCATGCACTTTTTAGAGTTTATGCTTGGTTTTAGTAGAGTCTCCTATATAAAAGTTCTCAAATGTCCCAGTTTTTGGTCACTTTCTAACTCTGCTTACTTGTCGACTCCATCATTGTGGTCTCTATCGATGTGCTCAACTTGAATTTCTTCAAAATCATCTTTCAAACTCATGAAGGCATGCCAATATTTCAAAAGTTGGGGTTCTTTAACTTGATACCCTTCGTTTATCTGTCCGGAGGCAACCTTAGAATCACTTCAACATTTTATCCATTTCGCACTGACCTTTTTTACTAGTCACAAATCGGCTAAAAGTTCATCGTATTCGGATTGATTGTTAAATGCTTTGAACCCAAACCTGAGGGATTGTTCTAGGACAATTTGATTTGGTACTTCTAAAAGGACTCCAACTTCACATCCTTGTCTGTTGAGGGATTCATCCGCATGCAATATTGACCATTGGTATTCAAAATGGCTCATTGACAAAGTTTGCTAAAGGTTAGGCTTTAATCCATCCCCTGGGTACATACCAGATATCAAACTCAGATAACTCAATTGACTAGCCCATCATCCTCCTTACTAATTCGGGTTTCCGTAGTACTTTTACAATTGGACAATCAGTTTTGACCACCACTTGATGGCTCTAGAAATATTTCCTGAGACACCAAGTCGCATGGACTAAAGCTAAGGCCATTTTTCAATTAGTTGATATCTAGTTTTTGGTTCATGTAGAATTCGGCTAACAAAATAGATTGGATATTGTTTCCCCTCCTGCTTTTGAATGACTACAACACTTATAACCTCTTCAGAGACCGATAAGTATATGATCAACTTCTTATGTGTGTCTAGTTTGGCCAACGTTGGGGGTGTCACCGGTGTTAGTTTCAAGTTTTGAAAAACCTCATCGCATTCTTGATCCCATCTAAACGTTTTGGTTTTCTTCAACAAATTCATTATCAGCTTAGCCTTTTCAGCTATCCAAGGTAAGAATCTAGTTAAAGAGTTATCTGGCCCGTGAGTTTTTGTATCTCCTTGAGGGTCCTGGGATTCTGCATATCAATCACAACTCAACATTTATCAGAATTTGATTGTATTCCTCGATGAGAAAGCATGAACCCCCCAAAACTTGCCTCTTCTTACCCCAAATACACACTTCTTTGGATTTAGCCTCATATTATATTTTTGAATTTGTAGAAAGATCTCTTGCAGATCTTGAGCATAAGGTTTTGCACCATCAAACTTAACGACCATGTTATCAACGTATACCTCTGTGTTTCTTCCAATCTGGTCTTTAAAATTTGTATCCATAAGATGTTGGTATGTCGCCTTTGCATTCTTGAGGTCGAAAGGCATAACCTGGTAACAATAGTTGGCTGACTTAGTTATGAAGGTTGTTTTTTCTTCATCCCATGGATGTATGCAAATCGGATTGTACCCAGAGTAAGCATCTAAGAAGCTGAGCATCCAATGCCCTGCTACTCCAACTATTAATTAGTCAATAGTAGGTAAGGGGTATGCATCCTTGGGACATGCTTTGTTGAGGTCAATGTAGTTGGTACAAATCCTCCACCTATCGTTGGCCTTTATAACCATTACAACATTGGATAGCCAAGTGGTATAATGGACCTCTCGAATGAACTAAGTTGACAATAGTTTCCCAACCTTGTCCTGAATTGTTATTTGTCTTTCTTCTCCAACCTTTCTTTTTTCTGGGTGATTGGCTTAGCCTCTTGGCATATCGAAAGCTAATGACAATGATAGTTAGGATCTACCTCAAATATGTTCGCTACAAACTACATAAACAAATCTACATTTACATTCAACACTTGGATTATGAGTTGCTGCTCATTTTCTTCTAGTTGAGTTCCCATGTATGTGATCTGATCTTCCCTATGTCCTAAGGGGTTGGGTTTGGTTTCTTCATTAGGCTTCACTCTTTGATCCTCTTCGATCCTCGGATCTAATTCCAAAGGTTGTCTTAGCTATTATTCCATTAGGGTCACCATGTTGACAACCTAGGGTCTTAGTATCTCTTGGATAGGTGTAAGCTTTAGATTGGCCATGTGACATTCTCAGGCCATTTTCTGGTATACACAAACCATTACGATGGTTCCTTTGTTGGATGGAAATTTCATTGCTAAGTGTGGGGTGGACACAATAGCTTTGATGGCATTGATTAATGGTCTACATTTACATTCAACACTTGGATTATGAGTTGCTGCTCATTTTCTTCTAGTTGAGTTCCCATGTATGTGATCTGATCTTCCCTATGTCCTAAGGGGTTGGGTTTGGTTTCTTCATTAGGCTTCACTCTTTGATCCTCTTCGATCCTCGGATCTAATTCCAAAGGTTGTCCTAGCTCTTATTCCATTAGGGTCACCATGTTGACAACCTAGGGTCTTAGTATCTCTTGGATAGGTGTAAGCTTTAGATTGGCCATGTAACATTCTCAGGCCATTTTCTGGTCTACACAAACCATTACGATGGTTCTTTTGTTGGATGGAAATTTCATTGCTAAGTGTGGGGTGGACACAATAGCTTTGATGGCATTGATTAATGGTCTACCAAGTAAAATGTTATAAGAAGTACTAGCATGCAGAACCAAATACTTGATGATGAGATCTTTATATCCAGTCTTCCTAGTACCAAACCTTGTCATTAGTTTTATGGAACCCCTGGTGAGGACTCTTCCCCGGGAAAATCCGAAGAGGGGGTCATACGGGGATAAAGTGTCGATTCCAGAATATCCAACTGCGTGAAGGTATTCTGGAATAAAATATTTTTCGAACTCCTATGATCTCTTAGGGTTTTCTTCACAAGAAAACCTGCTACTTGGATGGTGATCACCATAGGGTTATTCTGCTCAAGGTCTAACCCTTTGAAGTTTGCACTTGTGAATGTAATATCTGGCATATCTACTTTATTTTGCATAGCCACCAAGTTTACAGATCGTACATTGCGCAAGTGTTTTTTCCTTGCCGAGGAGGTGTGTTTTTTCCTTGGCGAAGCCTCCGGCTATAATGTTTATGATCCTTCTCGATTCTTCGACCTTTTTTTCTTTTTCTATAGAATGACTTTTGTTCCTTTCTTCTCATTTGGATTTGTCATTATTTGATCTATAATTCATGTCATAGTTCTGGTATTGATTGGAACCATGATGTGAGGACTGCGACTTGTATACAAAGTCTTTAAGACATCCTTTTTTTAATAAGATCCTCGATCTTGTCTTTTAAGGCGGTACATTCTTCTATGGAATGTCCTCGATTTCCATGATACCGATAATGCTTCAAGGGATTAGTCCACGAGGGTGTATTGTCTTGTTTTGACATTACCATAACTTTGGTGGCTAGGGCTTGCTCAAGTACCCTAGCTCTGGGGATTTAAGGGGAGTATAACGGTTTTATCGAGGGCCTCAGGCTTCACAGGGCCTTTCTTTGGGTTTGTAAACCTCCTTGTTTGCCTCCTTCTTCATAGTAGTCGCTTCGTTCCTCAGTTGTATGTTTTACTCAGTAAGTTCTTCTAATTGCATGCATTTTGTTGCTCTACAACATAGTTCATCCAAGTTTGATGTCAGCTTTTTGCAGAGGTTGTTGACAAAAGGTCCTAGTCGTAATGCCATAACCAAATGATGCATAGCTACTACGAGATCGAGATTCTTGATATCCCAGGCAACCTTTCCAAATCTCTCCATGAATGACTAAAGTGTCTGATTCTTTTCCTGTTGTAAGCTAACTTATGCCACTAATTTGAGATGATAGGGTCGACTAGTAGCAAATTGAATTCCAAACTTCATTGTTAACATCTCAAAGAAATCTATGGAATTGGGAGGAAGCCGAGTGAACCAACTTAATGCTTGTCCTTTAAGGGTAGTGGGGAAAACTTTGCACAAAATGATATTGTCTATAATATATAGTCCTACCTAAGCCACATAAATGTCAATGTGCTCATCTAAGTCATTAGTAACATCATACTTTTCTAAAGTGACACGCTTCCGTATTCTAGGCAATGGAGTATCGATGATTCCAACCACAAAAGGGTTTCTTAGTCCAAGATTTACGAAATTGTTGACCAAATAGGACGGTTGAATTACTCCTCCCAAATGGCTTACCAGTCGAAAGTTGGATACTTCAATCTAAGACTGTTGTGGTTCATCCGATTAAAGGGGAAGTTGTGATTGCTACTATTCTTTTAGCTCAACATTTTCTTATTGAAGTGCCACTATGTCTTCGGCATGCCTTCGATGCATATTAAGGATTTCTTCCCTTAGGGATCGAATGGCTTCCCCATGGTCCTCACTTAGGTAGGGAGATAGTGTTTTGATTGGTGGAGGTTGCTCGATAGCCGATTGCCTTATGGGTTATGGATTTGCCATAGATCTAGTAATTGCAACCATGCTCTTCTCGAGGCACATGAAATTTTTACCCGAGCCCCACAGTGAGCATCAAAATGTAACTACATGAGGGTAAACAGGTAATCTTTTCCCCTAGTTTGCTTTTTCCTCAAAGTCTTCTTCTTTTAGTATCCAATGTTCGTTGGTTGAAATGGGGAGGTACCTGTTAAAGGTACTCCGACACTCAACTCAGTTCTCGAATGACAATAATAAAGAAGTATTTAATGCAATGAACAATGTCTTACCTCGATATTCTTACCACTATTGATACATACATTCATGAGCTTTGGACCTTATGTGCCTTTGTAAGTTATTACCATATTAGGTAACAACCCTAAAAGATTTATCTTGTGATAACCTTGTCTTATTTCCTTTAATTATGTTCTACTTTATCTAGAGTGTTCAGGTACTCGGCCTGGCCGAGTACCTGGGTGCTTTTTGAAAGGATGTACCAAGTTTAAGGTGTTTGGGTATTTGGCTATGCCGAGTACCTGAATACCTGTTATAAGAAGATATACATTGTAGGGTATTCAGATGTTCGGCCTAACTGAGTACTTGAGTACCCGAATACCATGTCAACATATGTTTCATGAGCTCTGTATGTAAGGGTACTTGAGTATTGGGCATAGCCAAGTACCCGAATGTTTGTGTTCTTTTTCTTCATGTTTGAGAATGCTTAGGTACTCGAATATTTGGTCAGGCCGAATACTTGGATATTATCATAAGGTCATAGAGCTTCAATAACTTAAAGGTCTTAAGGGTATATTTGATACTTGACTAGGTCGGGTATCCATACGGTATAACAATGATTTGATAGATAATAGACATTACAAATAAAATAACATGAAATTTACCAAAATATCCTTTTTAATAGGGTGTATCAAATGCATCATACTATCATTTGTTCTTTTCAAAGTATACTATGTCATCTTCATTCTTCCCAAACTTTTTGCCATTCTTGCCTACGTATATAGGATATTTTAATTATAGGTGATGGAAGCTTGCTTGAGAAGCTTCCATGGAGGCTGGATCTTTGAGCTTCAATAAGGCCCTTTAATGGTGATTTTCAGTCATTGAGTTGCATCGAAAGATAAAAGAGAAAAGGTGATAGGAGGCGTCATCCACTAGAGAATAAGCCATGAAAGGAGAAGTTTCACCACCAAGAGAGTGCCTTGGATAAGAAGCTTAGAGAGGAAGCTTCAACAGAGGAAGAGAATGAGAGAGAGAGAGAGAGAATGGCGAGTAAATTGAAGGAGAATATGGAGAGAAGTTGAACTTTGAAGTGTATCTCACAAGTTTCACATTCATCAAAGTTATGACAAGTGTTACACATGTTTCTATTTATAGCCTAGCACATGGGAAGCTTCCTTGAGAAGCAAGGAAGGTAGCTTCCTTGGGAAGCTAAAGGAAGAAAGCTTCCTTGAGAAACTAGAGGGGGGATACTCACACCCCTCCAATAGTTAATCTCACCCCCATGCCAAAATACATGAAAATACAATGGGAAGCTTCCTTGAGAAGCAAGGAATGTAGCTTCCTTGGGAAGTAAGGAAGAAAGCTTCCTTGAGAAGCTAGAGGGGGGTTACTCGCACCCCTCCAATAGCTAAGCTCACCCCCATGCCAAAATATATGAAAATACAAAAAAGGTTCCTACTACAAAGACTACTCAAAATGCCCTGAAATACAAGGCTAAAACCCTATACTACTAGGGTACCCTTAACTTGTAGGGTAGGGTGCCCTTAATTCGTAGGCCAAAATACAAGGCCCAAAAGAAGGAAAACTTATTCTAATATTTACAAAGAAAAGTGGGCTCATACTTAGCCCATGGGCCCAAAATCTACCCTAAAGCTCATGAGAACCCTAGGGCCTTCTCCTGCATCTCTGGCCCAATCTTCTTGGAGTCTTATATTCAATGCCCTTGGGGGTAAGATTGCATCAATAGGTAAAGAGAATTTATTATAACGGGATGAAACTTAAGATTAAGGTATGCTAAGGTAGTACAAAACAAAGTTGATTGAAGATCCTTCGAAAAATGCTTTGATTGTCTGAGCAAAACATCCATGATTTTATTTTTTCCTTTAGATAAGATGTTCCATTGCTTAGGTTTTTGGCAGGAGCCAGTCACAATTAAATGAAATAGTTATGCCTTATTACATTAACTTTCATGTTTAAATATTTTTATACCTTTGTATTTAAATTTTCATTGAATTCATGGTATTCAATTTCATTTTATTCAAACTTGCATTACAGGTGGTGAGAAAAATAGATGAAGTAGTGATTTAGTTTGTCACTAGAAAGGTGGCTAAATAGTGACACAAAAATTGATCAAGTTATTTTTCCGCACAAACACAGTTTTTTTATTTTTTCTTCTCAAGCTTCTCGCTTGGAAATCATAAGACTTACAAGAGTAAACATTTTCCTTTATAAGTACTTGGATAAAAAGACATTTTAGAATGATGACTTCCAAGTAATCTTGTATTCCACTGCTTTAAATCCTACTCCCAAATCAAGATTATCTTATACAACAGTTTCTAGTTTTTCCTTTTCTTGCTTGGAGTAGGTGTTGCTTATGAATAATAAAATAGTTTTTAGAGAAAACTATGTTTTTGGTCTATAAACTTTTTCAAATTTATGGTTTTTGTCTTTAAAATTTTTTACGACTGCTCTTAGTCCTTCAACATTTTTTACATCATAGGTTTTATTCATTTTTGTATTATACTTACAAAATCTGTAATATTCTTAGATAGAAGTGTGAGATTTAATTCCTAAGTGGAATCTCTCTTGTGAGGAGAAAATTTGTAGTTTATGCAGTTAACCAAAGATCTTTTTTTTTCTATAAAAGTCCAGCATTGGCTGGCCAAGGTGAAACCCAGTGGTGTAGTTGGTGTGGTTGAGGCTAGGATTGAAGTCTAGTGGAGAATTGATAGGTTATTGAAACCCAGTGGTTGTTGGTCCAACTGTGAACTAGTTATGTTAGTGAAATCTTATCTTTAAGGGTGAGGACAAGACGTATCACAAGGTTTGGGTGAACCAATATAAAAACCTTTGTGCACTCTTCCTTTTTCTCTCTCTTTACTTTATTCTTACACATATCTAAAAAGATGATTTTGATCAAAACACTAAATCTATTAACTCATCATCTTAATAATTGAACTAAACTTTGTTTTAGCAAAAGGTTTTAGTAAACATCTATCTTTGAAACAAAAGCTTTAAACTGCAAAAGAACTGCTTTTCAGAACTGTTTGCATTTTCATTCTGAGCAGTTTGAATTTCCATTCTAAACTCATAATAGTTTTGTATTATGAACTTGTTCATTCTGAACTACTATAAAAAACCTTTTTTGTTTTCAAAGGAAGCTTAAAAGTTTTCAAAACCTCAATTAAACCCTCATTCTTGCGATATTTTTTTCACTTCATGATGACCCTCATCCTTCTTCTCTATAGAAAGAACTTCCTTACCAAATAAAGTATCAAAATCATGGAAATCCTCAAATTCTTTTTCCTTTAATAATACTTCCTTACTCTTGGAGGATTCTTCCTTCTCTTCCCCCAAATTAACTTGGGATATCATCATCCTTGGGCTCATTCTTAAAGGGACATCATAATGTTGAAAAATATGGAACACTGAATCTGGATTTCACTGGTTTGGTTGCCTTGATCATATGGTTGATGATCAAAAGAGGAAAACTGAGAGGAATCTTGTGTTAGAGATAGTAGATGACTAGTAAATCCTTATCACTAACCTCTTGAAATGTTCCTATCTTTGGAAGCACATAATGCATGCAAATCCAGTGAACCAATCCTCCAAATGAGTTGAGAGACTTGGACTTTAGCTCATTGTCCTTCAACTCTTTTAACTTCTTGATCACATAGTTTCTCCTAAGACTCGGAAACTCAAACCACCCATCATACAATCTTTTATTGTCTTATGGTACCTTCATAATGGTTGCAGAAATCTATTATGAGATTAGAATCTTAGTACCCTTAGGAGTAGCCTTAATGGTGAAGTTACTCTAATCAACAACAACAGTAGCAAAGAAAGCTTTTTAGCCTTGGATAAATAGGTTCTTGGACATCAACGAACTCTGTCGATTTTTGCTTCTTAACAAAGCAAAGGATATCCCAACCATACTTCTTAATCACTTTCAAGTCTCTAAACCTCCCAAAAACAACTTTTTTTGTTTTCCCAGTTGGCCTTGAATTTCTCTTGGTAGCTTTGTCTTTAAGCAAATGGGGTTCTTCAAAATCTGACCTCCTTCTTTGTTGCCCTTGCTTCTCCTTTTGGGAGATCACTTTCTTCTTTAGTGACCCTATTGCCACACCTTTAGCATGTGGAGGAGTCCTTAAAATAGTATTCTTTGAGTCAGAACAGGAAATAACCTCAATGACATCAATTATGCCTTTTCCTTTGTCCTTTTGAATCATTGGTGAAGGAGAATACAAGCTTTCACTCTCGGTTGCAAAGAAAGAAGTATGGTTCTTCACTACCACTTTCTTGGTATAAACCATTGTTTTGAAAAGGAGGAAAGATGCAAGAGAGAAATGGAAGAATATGAGAGCTCAACAGAGAGTGAAAAAACAGTGGTTAAGATTTGTTACCATTTTACCACAATGATTAGTTTATAGGGAGCTAAAGAGAGAAAAGCTAAGAGGATAAAAGATTACAGACCCTCCATAGAAAACTAGTCCTTATGAGCAACAATTAAAAACATTAGTTGCAAATAAACCCACTAAAATATCTTTTAACCAAGCAAATTAAAATTTTGATTTAGAGGCACCATAAGACTGACAGATAACAAAATTCAATATTCACAAATTATCATGCATAAACCAACATATTTCAACACTTATTTGGGTTTTTCATATTAATTAGGGATTTCATAAACTTGAACATGTCCTCAATTAATGGCTTAGTGAGAAAGTCAACAAGTTGAAGCTTGGTTTCAACAATTTTTAATTCTATATCTCCTTTTTGAACATGATCTCTTAGAAAATGATGTTTGATATTAATGTGCTTAGAACTTGAGTGTTGGATTGGATTCCTTGACAAATTGATATTAACACTTGTATTGTCACACTATCGGAAAAATTGACTTCAATGACACTTCATCAATGATGGTTTTCAGAAAATCATCCTTAACGAAAACGCGGTAGCAATTTTGTAAATAAGTGGATGTGGGCGACAACGATTATTTAAAAACTGTCATGGTATATTGTGTTTAACGATGGTCATTGTAAAAACCATTCTGGTATACATACGCTTAAGGATAGTCATTTTAAAAACTGTCATTGATGGGTTTTTCACTCACACAACTTCTTTCTCTTGAGCCCTAGCCTATCTCTGAATCTTTTTACTATCATCTTTTTGCTCTCACTCTCATCCAATACTTCAACACATTTGAGTCTTGTCTCTACAAACTCTTTTCCCTCGAATCTCCCTCCCTCTCTTGCGCCCTTTCATTGTCGACAATGTTGCCATTGAGAAAGCTTAGATTTGTAATTATGGAACAGTGTGGAAGAGCAAATCTTGGGTGAAGGGCAGATTTCAAATGAAGAGCAAATCTCCCGCGCTACTACCCCTTTGAAGATGTACAAGCCATCAAGGACAACATCAACGACGAGATCACCGCCTTAGAGCACCTCGATGCCAACGACATTGATGGTCTCCACGAGCAACGCCTCCAGCAGATAAAGAAGATAACAGAGATGAGTTCTCTAGCCTTGACGATGGAGAAGAAGTCTTCATTCCCTTTTTTTGGGTTTGGACTTTGGTGGTTCAATAAAAAATTTATGCATATTAACCCCCTTTCCATATTCTGTAGGACACCCCTTTGGAACAGGATTTGGAGGGTGTCACTCATAAGATGTATTTTGATATTCAGATCCATGGCAAATTAGCGAGTATGCTTCATTCCTTATCAAGTTCATTTTTTTGGTTCCATCCTGAGAATTTCATATTTCGTATGTGTCGATTTTTTGCATCTATTGTTGGATTGTGGCAATTAGTTTTGGACAATGATTTGGAATGTGATAGAAAATTAAGTTAAAGCAGGGATTTTTAGATGCGTTAAATTGACACATCACTCATTGGTTTTCTTAGAGAATTATATGTAACACAATATATCTTGCTTAGAACAGTTTGATTGCATATTGTTGGACTTCCCCTGCAGTTACTTTTTGGTCCAATTTTTCTTTATACAAATATGTTCAAGGGAAATCCGGTTTGCCAGAAAGCGCACCGGGTCGTCAAGTATTTAAAATTAAAATGGATGAATCCGAGTATCGAACTCAGGGAACTAGTATTAGACAGGGTTGAATTCAGAAATAAGGCATTGTTGAAAGAAACATTGATAATTGATGGTTTAAAACAGAATTAAACTAAGTCTAGGCTAAAAACAGTAAAAATTGCAAGTAAGATTGGCAGCGATAAGTAAAGGTGTTGGGTCTTTCTAACAAACTAGCTGATGTATATAAAGATGTTTCTCTAATAAATCATGCTTTTGTGTTCTATGTTGTAACCTAAATTCCTAAACCTCGATCCCTGGTTAGGCTGAATCAATCCAAGCTTCATCCTCAGATCCTTCTTGTTGGACTAGGCTCAATTTAGACAACTCTCCTAGGTTTAGACTAACTTAAACTAAGTTTCACCCTCAGATCCCTCTTGTTAGACTAGACTCAACTTAAATAGCTTACGAAAGTTTAGACTAATTTAGCCTAAGTTTTGTCCTCAGATCCCTCTTGTTGGACTAGACTTAGACCAAACAACATTATTGTAACAACATATTTAAAACCAAAACATAATCCGCAGATCCCTCATTTAAGAATAAGTTTCAATCCTACTTCATTCAAGTTCTAAGGCAATAGTACATTTCCCAATGCTAAAGTCACCTAACTATGCACACAAATGGTTGATCAGACCAATAGCATACAGAATTTAAGCACTAAAAGAAGCAGTGAACACAAGAAAAACAATCAATTAGATATTGAAGTAATTACATCAGTTGTTCTTTAGAAATCCCCAACAAGGGTGTTTAGCCAGCCATTACAGAAAAACCCTAACAATAATGAGATTAAAAGTAGAGAATAACTGCTCCTTACACAAGAAGGGGGATCCCTCCTCCTCTTCTCAGCATTTCAAAATCACTCTACAACTCACTAATCTCTCTCTAATTACAAAACCTAGGTATCTCTGCAAAAGCTGCTACTCTTGTTGCCTCCAAAGCTCTTTTCCCAAAATAGGCACTGTAGTGTGCTCTGACTTCTATGTGTGATGGTGATTCTCTGGATTGTTACCCTAATTCTACACAAAACAGCTTTAAATAGGCTCTGAACCCATGACGTTGCGCTTAGCGCGAGTTAAGTGGATTTGAGCTTAGCGCCAGTCGTGCGTTGAGCTTGGCTGAAGACAACTGTTGCGCTTAGCGCACTGATCTCGCGCTTAGCGCGCAGCCTTGATATTGATGCTCTGTCAAATTCTTCTGTCACGCTAAGCGTGCTGAAGCTGCGCTTAGCGGTGGATGCACGTTTAGTCCAACTGTTGAGCTGAGCTCAACTGTCACTTTTAGCACTTCATGACTTAGCCTCTTTTTAACCTGAAATTGCACAAATTTCATCATTAAATCCAATGGAAATATTCTAGAGACAACTTTAACAATAAAACAAGATTTATTTACAAATTACTACAAAATAACCATAAATTGGGGAACTATACAAGTTTTGAAAAATGCTTCCTATACAAAAGTTAGTCGTATAAGACGACTAACACATATGAAAAAGCTCTTGGGTTTTCATGTTGCTTGGGGGTGATCTTGCATCTTTACTTTGTCCTGAACAACATTCCAACACTCCTGCTTGGCCACTTGTGTTTGTACAATTATTGTTGTTTTTTTCTTTCTTTTTTACTCCGAGGAAAGGTTATTATTTAATAAGTTGTTGTTGAGGCCCCTCTTCCCCTTTACTTAATCTATTCATGGTTTATGACTAAGATTAATTTGCTTGATTTTAGTTATAGATGCACTAAAAATATGTAAATAAGCAAGTGAACAGGTTTTTTTATAACAACAACTACATAAGTTGTAGCTTAAGCATTGTGTTATTTTGATTTTCTAAGAGGAATAAACTTGGAGCATGGTCATGGCCATGTAGGAAACAAATAAGCATATCATTATATGCAGTATCCATTATAAGTAGTTTGAAAATCATGTAACATGCAAGTGGTCAAATAATTCAAATCACTATAACATTAATAGGAGCCTGTATGTGAGGAAGAAATTAAAGAGGAAGCCATTAATTTGATATGAAAATAAATAATAATATTGTATTATTCTTCCATTGTTCTTATGTCAAAAATAGTTTCATCACTTTCATGGATTACATCACCACATCAAATACCAACAAAATGCACCACTATTGTATATTATGTATAAAATATCTCCCATGATATTTTGCTTTGTCTTTTGCTATTACGTACCTTAAGCCATTGGAATGAAGTAGACCTAATTAAGAACAAGTTGTAGTATAGGGATAATTATCTTAAGCTTCTAAGTTTTGTCAAGCCTCCATCAAAACAACAACACTTTAGAGTTTTACCCCCTTTTAGATTAGCATGTGGGTTGAGCCTAGCTGGCCTTTTCATTTGTTTGGCTTTTATACTTGTTAAGTAAAGAACATCCACAATCATATATTTTTAACTCATATATGGTTGACATTGGGCTAGAGAAAGACAATAAGGTGACAGATACCATCATTACGTTAGTTTCTAAAAATGGTTATAAACTCTACATGTCAAGATGACCAATCCAGAATCTTGTTCTTGAAAGGTTAATTTGTATGCCATGATATAGAAAGATAATCATAAGTTTTTTTGGCCACTTATTTTTTGAGTAGGGGAAAACATAAAAATGTAGCTTTTCGATAATAGAGATTAAAAAAAATTATATGATGATGGAGAGTAAATAAAAATGTAAACACTCATTTTAGTGCATGATATATTGTATAATTGTTGGTCATTCTAATCCTTAGCTTTACAAAATCCCTACTTTACCTCATGACTTTGTAAAAATTTATTTTAATTTTCTCTACTTCATTTTAAAAAAATAAAGTGAGTGTTATTTTGAAAAGTCAGAGAGTAAATTGAAAATTATACAAGGTATGAACTTTAACCGTCACTTGTAAATTACAAGCTTAAGGATTAGATTGAGCCAAAGCATTATGTTCTGCTAAATTTAATTCATTACAGCTAATCCTTCTCCCAAATCTTACAAATTAATTGTTGCTTTAATTTCTTTAATCAGCTTTTGCAATTTCTTTTACCACCCTTATGGCCTATACTCATTGTATTTTTCTCTGTTTCTTGTAAGCAATTACAAGATACCATACGATTATTTTCCCTATAGTTGTAATTGTTGTGGTTTTCAATCTCTTGTATTGGAGTAGTCTTCTTTTTTATATATATATTTTTACAATCATCATTTCTTTTGTTAATTTTCAAGCACAGACTACGGAGACTTGGTGTAGAAAAAATAGAAAAATCACAATCACTTTACACCATAAACGATTCAGTGTGCTACGTGCAATGAATGTGATTAGTAACGTTCTACACCACAATCTTAAGCATACTTCATTTAGATTTATTACTATTTTAATAAATAAATAAAAATGTATATATATGTTGGTTCCAAACAAGAACTAAAATGATTGAATTTTAGGGAAAGGCTAAAATGCCAGTTTGAATTTTGGAATTTGGAATAACACTCTTTTTTTTTTGGAGTAAATTTGGAATAACACTAAAAGCATAGAAAAGCACCATATATTTAAGGGGTCGGTGTAGCGATGAATTGCTTTATATATACCAACTATTTATGGATAATTTACTTAATTTCTTGAATTTGTCATCATGGAAGAATTAGTTCCATAAATAATAATTGAGTATTATGTTTAATTTTGGATGCATGACTTTGATTCCTTAAAGTAATAAGATATGATTGTTTTGTTGCGGCCTTGGAGAAAATTGTTGGAAATAAGACAAGTAATGAGATCTATGTCCGCTTTGCCTCTTTATATGATTGTTGTGCATGATAATTTCAAATTTTGCAGTTTGCTTCTTTAGATCGTGCTATTGCCAAGCCATATTTTACTTCTGCAAATGGTTGCATATGTGGGATTAACTTTCAAAATGTGTTCACTTTTTAAAGAATTAATTATGTAAATGGTTTATGTAAAACTTTTAACTATCTTTTCAATTTTCTTTGTAATCATTTAGGCTCTTCAAAAATCAAATTCACGGTCTTCTGATTCTCTGGATAGCTTATTTGATGATAAGGATCCTTTATTGTTTTCTTTCACTAGGTTGGACAATTTGGTTTTTCTTTGTTTTGCTAAGACTAAAAGATATATATTGTCATCACATTCCACCTTTTCTAGCAGATATATTTTTATATTTTAGTTGTTTTATTATATAATGTCATATATATATATATATATATATATATATATATATATATATATATATATATAATATCGTTTTCCAAGTAACTAATAGCCATGACACACCTATTTCTAGAAGTGTTCTATTTGCTAGTTATTAAGTGTTAACCATTTTTTTAAAAAACTAGATAGTTTCTATTTTAATTGTGAAGGTGGAAAATGGTCCTCTGCTAGTCCTATCTAGCTTGCATAATTGGAAGTCTTAAAACTTGTCTCAAAATCGCAAAACTGGTGGTGAACATGTTGAATCATTCAGTTGCTCAGTGCTCACTATTTGGCTAGTTGAACCAGTTAATGGCTTCTTTATTTTGAAAATGTAAAATGTCATCAAGTCTTGAACTTGGTTTGCACACATGAAAGTGCACTAGTTATTTGTTGCTACACTTGAACTTCTTAGAGTGAAGCTAGAACAATACTTTTTGTTTTTCTCTCAATTAAAGATAACATCTCTTTAATAATGTTTTTTTTTTGCATGTGTTGAATATTTGAGTAGAGGCCATAAAAATACCTAGGAGATATTGCAACTTGGGACAAAGCTGAAAGTTGTCTTAAAGAAGCTTTAGATGATTTTGGCAAGCCTTGGCAAGTAATTATTTCCTCTTCTATATGTCTTCTAGAATGTTTCTTGCCAATGATATATAGTTTAAAATATTTTCTAGAACATATGGCTGTAATTTTGATTTGAACAAATTCTTATTGGATATAAAAAAGTATAGGTTGCATATCTCATTTCAACTCAATTATATTTTGTGTAAAACCTTGCAGTTAAATGAAGGGGATGATGCATTCTGTGGACCAAATATAGAGATTAATGTATCTGATGCATTACGTAGGAAATTCCAGTGTGCAACTTTGTAGGTTTGCGCTGTTCAGCTGGATTTGCATTCTTGATTCACTTTTGAATAACTTTTCAAGTGGTGGTTGGATGAATGTGGTTTCCTACAACTTCACTTCCAACTTCCTGATCATTTTAAGTTGGAATTCTCAGCTAAGGATGAAGCCAAAATTGAGAGACCTGTAATGATACACAACCATTCTAGGATCTGTGTGAACGCATGTTTGCCATTGTTTTAGAGCACTACAAGGGTAAATGGCCTTAATGGCTTAGTCCTCGTCCAACAATTGTATGCCTTGTCACTGAAAAGTCACAAGCTTATGCACTACAGGTACATAGCTCTGAATTTTAGTCTTCATTCTATGGTATACTTGTCTTATAACAATTAAATGATGCAGATGATGTGTATTGCATATGTTACCTTCTTTCTCATTGGAATTTATAAAATATTGACTTTTTGTTGTTTATTGTTGAGCTTGTCTCTCATTTTGAAATCATTGAACAGTTTGATATCTTGTTATTAAATTATGTTGAGTCTGTTTGATTTGTCGATTTTTCTCTCTATTTTCACTGATAATTACAAAAATCCAACCTTGTACAATTCTTTAAAAAATAGGAAACAAAATGAAAACATCATTTTTATAACTATTAGCAATAACAAAACACGTCCTTATACTAAACATGCCATTGACTTTTCATTGTTCCATTACTAATTTGTTTTAGAATATTAGTATTATGATATTTGAAAATCAAGGACTATTGTTTATTGTGTAACATTCTTGCAGTGAAATTTTTTAGGTGTGAGATCAGATCCACCAAGCAGGGTATCATATTGATGCCGCCGATACAACTGATAGAAAGATTCAAAAGAAGGTAGCATATAAACTTATGCCCGACAATTTGATTTTAGTATGTCATTCATTCTAACGACAATAATGCTAACATTGTTTTTGATGTACTGCCCAAGTTGTTGTCACTAATGAGTTACTGACGAGTTAAGATGTGTGTTAAGTTTTACTAGATTTTTTACCCTTCATGCAACCAAAGTGTATGTATACTTCTATTTGTGATATTAAACATTTAAAATTTATTACTTTTAAGTTTTAACAAATTTTATTGAAGTTATATATTTGAAACTAATGATGTTTAGAATATCTTTTTGTAGTAGTGTAACACGTAATTGAAATTCTATCAAATTCTAGTGAATGATCCAACATCTGATGTTTGATCCAGGTGGCTTGAGAACAGCATGATGCTACTGAAACATACTCAACTTTTGCTATGGATAGACCAATTGTGCTTTGTTTCTTTGAGGACCACAAAATCAATGATTTTCAAAGAATTGACATGCACCACAGATGTTTTTCCTTTCCACTTTATCACAATTAGTAAATTTTTAAATAAAATTAAATAATTTAAATATTTTTTAAATCAGAGTATAAATTAATTTTTTCATTTAAATAAAAAAAATACTTTCTCCGGTCTCAAATATAACTAACAAAAATTTATTATTTTTTTGTCTCAAATATAAACAAATTTTAACTATTTCTATCTTATTTAATGAAACTATATTCAAATTATTCTTTATTTAATAGGATCAAAGATTTTTTTATATTTGATATCAACTTCAAATGAAAGATAATTTAAAAGAAATCATTTATTTTTAATTGAAATCAACAAAATTTAATAAAATTAATTAATTTCTTTAATAAGTTGGAAATTATTGTTTTTTTCTCTTTATAATTAAGATGGAGGGAGTATTGTTATAAAATCCAATGATGTGTCTATTTGGAACTCATTTCATCATAATTCTTCTATTTCTAATTATAAAATTCTTTTAAAAAAAAATTTGTTTATTTTATAAGATTTTTTCTAATTTTTAAATTAAATTAAGTAGATAAAAAAATATAAAAACAATAATTTTAAAATAATAATATATTATTTAATATATTTAATATGATTAAGTATTAAATTAATTAAAATGGTAGACTATCGAAGTATATGATAAGAATCACGAGTTTGCTGGAATATGATTGATAGCATTTATTATTTAGATTGGAAAATTAAATCTGCATGCGCCACACGTTTAGGCTGTTGGCGAACGACACAAATAATTAGGACTCGGAACTTGGTAAATTAGTAACTCAGTAGTAGTAGTAGTGTACGATTCCCCACCACTTGTCTTTCCAGCTAGGTCGCAGGAACATTGCAGATGTGGTGTTATCACTCGCAGACATGGTGTTCCAGTTCAATAATTATCCACAACAGAATATCATTCATTTTTCGGAAATCAAAGACAACCCTACTTCACTGAAAGTGTTGCATATGTGACAGTGTCGGTTAATTCATATCTGTTGCCACAAACAACACCCAAAAGATATTCGTTGCTATGAAATGGCAACTACAAGAACCACAAAACGTAAAGTGAGTATAAACTATAAAGTAAGTACTACTGCAACTTGTACAAATTAAAACAACTGACATTATATATTAGTATATTTTTAGTATTTTTATAACAAAAAGTAATGAGATTAACTTTTGAAGCATATAAATTGTGAAATTTTTAACAAACAAAGTCTTTTCATTTGATCAAAAATTGAACTCCTATCAAGATGTTTAAGAAATTAAGTCAATCAACTCATTCAATTGTGTTAGACCTTAAAAGTAAAATCAACTCAATAGAAAGAAAGACTTAAAAAGAAAAAATTGAAAAAAAAAAATTATGTCTTGTCATGAACACTTCATTGTGACGTCATCATCTTTAATGATGTGGCACTAACATATCAATGATTGAGCGTGATGATGTGTCATTCCATCTATCATGTTATTACTTAATAGAAGACAACTAACAGCAAGTAGAAAATGAAATTAATTTTTTTTTTCAGGTAGGTATTTAACAAAAAATGAATTTTTAGGTAGCAATCTAAAAACGACATGTTTTTCAGGTATGAAAAACTTATTTAATATATGACATAAAAAACTTATTTAAATCATATATAATTGGTGTTTTGCGATCTATGATCAATGTATACATGTAACATGACATGTTATGTCTTCCTCACTCTTTCTTCATTATTCTCTGTCTCCAAAATATATAGTTCATCATTTGATCTTGTTGGGTTCTCATTTATCTTTGTCTAAATATTAAATGTATGTATGTTAACTCTTTAAGTTCAACTTTAATACTATATTATTAATCTAGTTCAGTTGATTAAACATGATAATTAAAAGGTGAGTTATGTTAAATTTCAAATAATATTTTTTTTATTCTTACCAATAAAAAATTATTTAATGTATTTTTTATTTTGAATGAGGAATTATCTTAAAAAAATAAATAAGATAAAGTTTCCTAAGTCTATATAAAAATAAATTACATATATGTTCATGAAGTTATTTTAATTAATTTTTAGTTTTTTAACAAGTTTAAAAATATTTAATTAAATAAAAGTGTTTGAGAAATAATTTTTTTATTGACTTATAAGATTTGCTTTTAAACATAAGTTAAATTTACTATTATTATTTTTATTTTTAATAAAATAATAAAATTTATCATTTATCATTTTATCTAAAATTAAATTATTTATTTTGATAAAACTCCTCCTTATCATTTGTTACCTAAAAATTGTTTTTTAGATTGACTTAAATAATTTTTTCATACCTAGAAAATATGTCATTTTATATTATTACCTATAAATTCATTTTTTGTCAAATACATACCAGAAAAAAATTTCAGTTTCATTTTACTACTTATCCGAAAGGTGATGATATAACAACGAAGTATTCACGTGATGATATGATATTTCACCTATCACGTCATCATTTAAAGAAAGAGGACTAAGAGCAGATAGTAAAATAAAATTGAAATTTTTTTCAAATACTTGGTTAAAAAAATAATAAATATTAGGTAATAATCTAAAAATAACCTATATTTATGAAAAACTTAATTAATCCAAAAATTAATAACATATGTTAATAGATCTAGAATTCAAAATTGATCCTTCAAATGCCTTGTTTACCGGCAGAGATGATGTTTTTTTATTATAGCTCAATATCATATTCATGTGAACGTCCCTAAACTGTTAATTACGGTTAAGTTTTCAGCTAAGATTATAGTGAGCTGTGGTTCGCGTGTAAAGCAGTATCGAACATGACTTATCTAATAAATCCAATCTATTGAGTTAGCCATTGTCCTAGAGCAATTCGACTTATATGGACAGAATGACATTCACAGAGAACATGTTCAATTAGAAAATGAGGGAAGGAAAGCGTTTGTGGATATAATTAATATATGGATTGTCAATTTTTTAAAATAAATTTTAATCATATTTAAATTATAGAAATTTACTTTTTTATGCTTTTATTTCTGATTTGAAATGCTTAACCAAGCCTTTAAAGAATAAGTAATAATAAAAAATAGATTAAAATATATATATTTTTTATTTATTTTATAATTTGGCATTTTAAATTTAAAAATTATCTCTGTTAAGTCAATTTAATTTTTCAATAATTTGCAATATATACTAATTAGGGATACATGACAAATTGTGAAAGATAGCATATCTAGTGAATATTTGTCACACATCTGAAAAAAAGGGTTGGAAGACTAAGCTAAACTAATTTTAACTTGATGATGGTTATTTTAGAAAGAAAAAAATTGTTTAAAAATTGTTTTTTAAAATGTGATTAGTAGAATTAAATGATAGTAGTATTAACCAATTTTTTTAATTAGTCAGTTAATTTTACTTATATATTTAAGTTTGGAGGAAGCGTAAAAATAACTAATTTCATACTAATAAAAAGAATTTAAATATTTTTTTAATCATTGTAATTTAGTTTTTGTATTTTTGTTTTTTATTCTTGTAAATTTTTTTATTTTTAGTCCTTATAAATTATGTTTGTTTTATTTTTCATCTTTTTAACGTGTTGGATAACATTTTTTTTCATTGTTCAAAGCGTTAACTTTAATGTTTTAAAGACTAAAAATAAAATAATATAATTTAGAAGGACTAAAAAAAATAATTTTGCAAAATGAAAAATCAAAAAATATTAAAAAGATATTTAAACCTTAAAAAAATTACTTTCTAAAATATCTCTTATTAAAAATTGGTATCATGAATAAAAAATTATTAAAAATATAGTCGCTAAAAGTGTGACTAAATTAGAGATGATATATTTTCAATAATAATTTGTATAACATTAATTTTTTCGTCTATCTCTCCTCATCATAATGACATGTAATAAATGATACTAAATTGCATATTGCGCTGAAATTAATGTTAATATACTTGGTATTGGCCAGAACATTTTCTAGTTGTTCAAATAACAGTTCTTGTAATAAATTACAGCAAATAACCTTTATTTTACATCGGATTCGATTATATCGACTTCATTATTGGGGTACCTTCGTATTATGCAGCTGGATCTACAAGGATCCTTGAGATGTGAATCAAAATAATGTTTGTATCTTCAATACTAAGCTTTAGGCGAAAATTGGCCAGAATTTACGACTATGATGTGAAAATCTCACGATTCCTGTAGTGAACAACTATCGGGACGTCTGATGAAGACTGATTTAAAATTCCATGCCATAGTTCTTTTTTAATCTCTGAATTATATACACATGTACCGATCTACTACGAATGACTTTATTTAACACTACGTATCAATTTTTTTTACTAGTTCAGAGTTCATAGTTAATTCCGTCCGTAGTATGTGATTGCTGTTAGCCTAAAACTTTTTTGGTCACGGGAAAAATTAAACATAAATTTTTTTGTTAAATAGATCTTTCTTACTCATAAATGAAGAAGAATTTTATACTAATGCATTAATCCTTTGGATTTTATCAATTTAACTACTAAATCATGCAATATTATGTTGAATAATTTAGAAAAGGAGCATTACGAAAAATGATATTTTGGATTATTTTTACGTACACTAAGAAAAAATCTAGAGTATGTGTTCAACGATTTAGGAGTTTTTCATTTCATGCAGTTAGTATTTTGCCTACGAAAAAGAACATTACCTGATTACCTAGTGGATTTATGTTCCAAATGTGGACATTCGGATCAACTTGCACTGACTAGTTCCTTCACAGGAGACCTTTCTTTTGGTGATCCCTTATAGTTACCCTCTCATATTCTCACATACATGTGGATTGTCTAAATTCCTATATTCTCGTCGGAAAGTAAAATAAAATAAAATTTATATATTATTTTATATTTTTTTAAGAATGTTAAATAATTAAGTAACATTTTTCTTTTTTTAAGATGTTATTGGTATAAAGTAATCTTCATTGGAAATGGTAATTAATCTTTTATATTCAATGGTTAATTAGGATTTGAATTTTGAATTACTTGATTGACAAATACAAGTCACTATCAATTAGGTTAACTTATTTTAATATATATATATATATATATATATATATATATATATATATATATATATATATATGAAATGCTAAAATTTATTTTGTCATATTTTTCTTAATTTTAAAATTTCGTTTTAAATTCTTAGATATCTGCAAATGGCGACAGATAGATATCCATTAATTTATCCATAAAGATGATATATAGGTACCCCGACAGGAATAAGGTACCACACACCTGCCGTGTGTCATTCTCTACCTACTGTTCTGTTTTGAGTTTTGACCATGGAGCTGTGTTTTTTTGCATCATAACCTTTCAAGTTTTAAAGGGCTAAAACGGGTCACAAACAATCTCAAAATTATAGGAACTGATAAAAGAATATATAATATATAATATATAATAGTCTACAAAAGAAAGCCATTAGTTCCACAAGGTAATCACTAATTAGGATACCAATTAGCAAAAGATTAAAAATGACAATATTGATCTTTAAGTTGTCTAGTCATTCATTTAATTAACCGCCACAACTCTATATATAGCGGATGTCATATATTTTTATTGTTATACAGTTACGTATATAGTTATTTGTTCCAATTGTAAAGAAAATACATTAAGGAATAAATTAGAGGGAAAAAATTGCATACATTTCTATTGGTGTTATATGTGTTGTCCAATTAAAATTAGAGTTTTTTTTTTTTGGAAAAATGTAAATTATATTAAACCCAAAATGATACAACAATAAATGGAGCATACCTTGCAGCCAGAGAAAATCAAAAGTCTCCCTAATACAAGAAAACTTATATCAAGATGTTAAAACAAATGCAATAGGTGCGCTTGTCTATACATAAGAAACTTAATCTTGCTAATAACCTCTATTACAGAAAATTGATAATCTTCAAAAAATCAGCTTGTTCCTAGACAACCAAATGCAGTAGACTGTAATTGCTATAGCCAGACAACGAAATTTTCCTTAAACACCTGATGTGGATCTGCCCCTAATTAAAGAGTAAGTAATGCGCTGCAAAGAAGTGAAACGCCTGCGGAAAGGAGCCAAATCACGAATATGAGCCCAAACTTGGAGAGATTTCCTACAAGAAAAGAACAAATGAGCATTTGACTCAGCCTCATTTGAACATAAAGGGCAGAGGGAACCCTTGTTCAAAAAAGCAGCTTTGTCAAGAGTAAGCAACCGGTTCCTTTTAGCAAGCCATAGAATGAAAGACATCTTAGGGGGGATTGTTGGGTTCTATATAACAGAACACCAACTAACAGTAAGCTTGATACCTCTAATGTATTCATAGACTTTGCCAACAAGCAATTGTTCATTGGTGCTCCAAGATTGAATCCTACTACAAGGAAAATGACTTTTACCTACAGTCAAAATCTATCACTAGAAGTCCAAAATCCGTAGGTAGATGTATAAATGACTTTGTCCTATAGACGTTTTTTGCGTCAACTTTGAGGGGTATACAGTGACAACTAATAGTCTGTCACTATAGGCTTTACCTACGGATATATTTTTACCTACAGTCAAATTTAACTATCACTATAGGTAACACCTACTATTTCAAATGTGTAGGTAAAAGATATTAATTTACACCTATAATCTCTAACTGTAGGTAAAAGTCAATTTACTTGTACCTACGGTTTTCTGTAGGTAAATGTCATATAATAATAATAAAACTAGTTCCTAATTACACTCTTTGTTGATTATAATTTTTAATTAAATATACATGAACTTATTATTATGCTACACAAAGTTAGAGATCTGCTGCAACATGGCCTTTGAAAAGTTACAACAATCTGCTACATACAATTAAATTTTTGTTAGCCTAATTTGTGATTATTGTAACTAGATTGTGTGTTTTTTAACATATTGCAGCCCTTGATCCATTGTCATTGTGAAATGATCTAACATTAGTAGTGCTATAGAAAATTTTCCAATTCACTTTGCCTTGTTTTTTAGTACCATGTGCATAGTCCTTCCTAAGTGTATATTTTTGGTGCACCATGACCCTCTTTACATGGAGGGAATCATCACTAAAATGTAACAAGTTTCTAAATTTCTAAATGTATAAAAGAGTTAATTCGAGTTGCTAGACAAATAGACAAAGTAAAAACCAAACACTTGAACATTTTGTCGTCGGCTCGCATTTTCATTACCATCTAAATTTCAACTCACCTCTAGTTAAGATTGTTTGTAGTTTGATGATCTTTACTGGTAGAACCATTTGTAGGTACCTAAATTAAAAGAATGTTTTTTCTTTGTAAAGTATCATATCATAGTTAAATTGTTGAATAAGTAGAATTATAAATTCATACCTCTTGATCTATAGCTTCTAAGACTTGATTAATTTGTGGATCTTCTGCAAATCGTACTTTAAGCACAGCTACAAGGTTTCCAAGCAAATTCTCCAACTTTTGAATTCTATTGTTTGCATAAGAGCTTTGAGATGAACTTGCTTGATGTGGAAGCTTGTCAAGACAACGCACACGTCCTCTTTTTTCAGGTCCTTTGACTTTTGAATATATATCATTTATCCAATTAGTAGAGTCTTGGGTGCTTTGTAAATTTTGCAAACTCTCTGCTTCAACCATTTTCTTTTTTAGTTCATCCTACATAAATACACCTTATAAATGATCATACATCAATATCCTGAATATTTCAATATCACTAAACAAAACTCATCTCCACATTGGTTACTCCCCTTCACCCCATAACCTTCTATTAGAAAATTGAGCAAAACAAAGAAAAAGTATTGAAATAAAAATTAAAATTCTTACAAATACAATAGCAGCCTTTTCAGTAACAATGCTTCCATCTTTTCGAGTTCGAGTGTCAATATAAATTTCGGCCCTAGAAGGTTGCACTCCCTTAGCCTTTGTTGTCTAACATTAGTTAAAAAAATCAATCATCCTATTTGTATTAAGCAATTTAATAATAAAAAATATAAAAAAGACAAACCATCTCATGAATCCGTCTTGGAAGATTATTTGTTCCCATGCAATGCAAGTCCTCATATTTTGAGCGGCTCCTTTTGTTGATGTTGCTTATTTTCTATAACCAAAAAAGATAAAATGTCAATAATAAAAGTAAACATATAATATATAATTTTTATGTTAGCAAAAGGTTGGTGACATTGTCATGTATACCTATCCTTTCTCAGAACACCAATAATGTACTAAATCACGATATTGAGAAGGATCAACCCTTGGATCTGGGATGTGAGCAACCATTTCCTCCTTAGTTTTGCTCTCATCATATCCTTTTGATTTCAGTTCATATTTAAATTTCCTCCATTTCAGACTCATGTCATCAATCAATATTTTCTTTGTTTGTTCAGTTAATTCAGGAACAAATCGAAACTTACTCTATTATGAGTATCATTAACAAACAAAAAAGATCATTTTGTTAGACATTAGAAGACAAAAAATTTTACAAGAAGCAAGATGAAACAACACTTATAAAGTTTTATACCAGACCTGAATTAATTCAACCATGTCAGTAATATAGTCCTTAGGCATGTCTTTCCAGCTAAGAAAATTGATAGGAGCACATTGGTGTCTCCTTACCAATCTCCTAATTGCATTCAGTAGAGTTTTCCCTTCCCAACCCATAGGATTGCCCCAATGATCTACTTCAACAAGTATGAATTCTCCATCTGGCAAGTCCCACACATCTAGCATATGTGTATAACCTCTGGTTTTCTTTTTACCTAAATCATTCATGGATATGACATTTATCAAACACACACACACCCAGATTTGAACTATATGGAAAAAAGAAACTCACTAGTAAATTTAATCTTATCATATTCTAAAAGATATTCAACTCAAACAGAATTGTACATATAATTCTAACCCAAAAAAGCATATGTGTATAAATACCTTTAGTTGAACTTTCACTTGCACTTTCAAGAGAAGTATGAGACTGAACATGACTATCTTCTTGTATGTGTTGTTCTGTTTGTTTGATTTAGTTAATAAACAATTGTGTTATAAATAATTTAATATAAAATAAAGAAATTAAGTAAATAAAATCTTTATACCTCCTTCAAATTGTGCATTTTCTTCAAGTATAGAGTTGTTATTTTGGTTCACTTCAGTAGAGCTTTCAATTGATTGCTCTTTTGCTTGTGATTGACCATCATTCTGAATGATATTCAACTTTCTGCGCTTTCCCATAGTATGTTGAATAAACCAATCCAAAAAATAAAATAAAATAAAAATTAGATATAACTACATTATTGACTATGATTTTTTTAAACACCATGCCAAAAAATAAAAGAAGAATAAAGTAATTACCTAAAATGCGAATTTAGATTGCTTGTAAGCTATTTTTTCACCAATTTCCAATCACCAAGAATCAAACTATTGAGGAAACAACAAAACAAATTTTGATAAAAAAATGGATAACATCATTATATTGTGAGTGATTTTTATACATAACAAAAAATAAACACAAGAGTAATGAATAATAAGAACAAAAAACTAAAGAAAGGAATAAGAGTATATAAATGTGACAAAATGTTCAATACATGTATACTCAAAATATAACCAAATGTTCAAATAGAACAAATAAAAACAAATCAAAAGAAGTCTGCATCGCTCTCATCATCATCTATATAATTATCATCCTTGTCATGTGGTAAAATGTTCTCCATAGGTATTGTAACTTCAATGATATCATCACTATCATCAGCTTCTACTCTGATCAAACCATTATGATTTATCTCTTGTAAGACTTGTTCATTCCCTTGATCCGTGTCATTGGATTGCTTATCACCCATATCATATACATCTCTGATTTTAGCATGCACAACAACAAGCCAACTATTTTGTGTTTTATCCTCCACATAGAATACTTTCTTAGCTTGAGATGCAAAAACAAATGGATCATCACATATATCATTCCCTGTATGTTGCAAATAATTGAAATTCACTAATGTCATACCGAAGTTATCAATTTTGCAACCCCTGCTTATATCAACCCAATCACACTTGAAAAGTATTGCCTTATATTTTCCTGAATAATCCAATTGAATTATATCTGTTAGTGCACCATAGTAGTGGATTTCTCCCTCCTTTGGGTTTTTATCTCTTGAACTGGCATAACTTAATGTCTTAACAGTTACAACAATGCCACTGTTTTGAGTCTTCAAGCACCTTTCATGTGTCTTTGTATGAAATCTAACTCCATTAACAATGTACCCGCTATATCTTCTCACTATTTCTAGTGGACCACGAGCTAACCACTTGATATCATTTGTCACTAGAGTGTTGTCTTGCTCTTCCAATCGAGCAACCTACCACAATTTTATTTCAAATGGTTAAAATTTTAAATGAATGCAAAATTTAATATTATTGATGCTTCCTAAACTTACTCTTTCACGGAACCAATCTGGAGATTCTTTACTATGAATTTTGTCAACTTCATATGGAGATAATCGACGATTTTGTCTCTTGATAAGATCAGTATGAGCTCTATGTAAAAAAGGTTAGAAAAAGTAAGCATTATCGTTGATAGAAAGATATTATACAAATATTCAATAACTAAATGAACATGAAAAAAATTGTATTACTTTCAAAAGTGGTCAACATTGTTGCTATTGAAAAGCACATATCTATGTGCTTGAACCAATGCTTTCTTATCAAGAGAAATTCGAGAAGCTCTTTTTCTCTTCTTCACATTGAATCCAACTTGCTTCTTTCTCCCCAATGGTCTACCTCTAGGATTTAAAACACTTACATTTTCCACAAAACATGAGTCATCATTTCGAGCATATTGATTAAAACGAGTCTCCACCCTAGATAGATACCTTGAAAAAAATATCAAGCATTCATGAGCTAAATATCCTTCTGCAATAGATCCTTCTGGATGTGCTCGATTATGAACAAATGAGCTTAAGATAATATCATTTTACTTTATAACTTTAGAATGTTTTAAAATGATTAAAAAGTACTCATACCTTTCAATAGGATACATCCATCGGTAATGTACAAGACCTCCAACTCTTGCTTCATGTGCCAAATGGATTACCAAATGTACCATTACGGTGAAAAAAGATGGAGGAAAAATCTGTTCTAATTGGCATAATGTTAGAGCTACTTGATACTCTAGGTACTCTAAATTACGCTCATTAAGCACATTTCCACACAACTCCTTGAAGAGACAACAAATATCGGATATAGCTAAACTCACTTTGTCTGGCAAACAACCTTTCATAGCTATAGGAAGAAACTCTTGCATTAAAAGATGACAATCATAACTTTTGAGACCGGATATTTTGTGTTCCTTCACTTGCACACATCTTGAAATATTAGACAAATATTCATCAGGAGCTTTTATTGTTTTGAGAACTTCCAAAAATGTTTCTTTCTCTTTTGAAGTCATTTGGTAACAAGCTCTAGGAAAATATTGTTTGCCTTTACTTGGGTGCATCTTTGGATGTAATTGGCTTCTAATATTCATATCAACAAGATCATAGCGTGCCTTATCATAGTCCTTTGACTTACCTTCTAATTATAACAACATCCCAATAATGTTATCACACATGTTCTTTTCTATGTGCATAACATCAAGATTATGACGGAGCACACTATGTTGCCAATAAGGTAATGTGAACAAAATACTTCTCTTTTTCCATGGTGACCAATCCCCAACTCCATGATATTCCATCTGTCTCAAAGAAAAAGCTCCACTAGGTAGATCAGGTGGAGCTCTAAACTCCTGGGTTCCATCAAAATCTCTTTTATTGTATCTCCACTTATGATCAGGCTCTAACCAACGACGATGACACATATAGCAAAACTTTCTACCATAACGCAACCACTTTGAGCCAATCTCAAAACCACAACATGGACAAGCATATTGGCCTCTAGTGCTCCAACCAGACAAATTTGCATAAGCAGGAAAATCATTAATAGTCCACATAATTGCAGCACGCATTTGGAATGACTCTTTTTTACATGCATCAAATGTTTTTACCCCAATTTCCCATAATTCCCTTAATTCTTCCACAAGAGGCTGCATATAAACATCAAGGTTCATACCTGGACCTTTTGGACCAGGAATAAGCAATGAAAGTATAAAATTAGGTTGCTTCATACACATCCATGGAGGTAGATTGTACGGAATCAAGATAACATGCCAAGTGCTATGGGAAATTGCCATAGTTTTGAAAGGATTAAAGCCATCAGTAGCCAAACCTAGTCGAACATTACGAGCATCACAAGCAAAATCAGGATACTGACAATCAAAATCCTTCCAAGCAAATGAATCAGCTGGATGCCTCAGGAGTCCATCTTTAGTTCGACCAACCTCATGCCATATCATAGAACAAGCTGTTTTTGGTGATACAAAAAGTCTTTGCAATCTAGGTATAAGAGGGAACCAACAAAGAATCTTTGCTGGTATCTTTTTTCTACATTCAACATCATCAGAGTTGTATTTCCATCTTGACAAATTGCATTTAGGGCAAATTTCAGCATCAGCCAAATCCTTCCTATACAATATGCATTCATTGGGACAAACATGAATTTTTTCATAAGATAGACCTAACCCTGAAATAATCTTCTTTGTATCATAAAATTATTTGGGCAAAGTATTTTCCTCTGGTAATGCATCACTTAACAACTCTAACAACATCGAAAAACTTTTATCAGTCCACCTATTTAGACACTTTAAGTGATACAAATGTACAAAGAAAGACAATTTTGTAAACTTCTTACAACCTTTATAAAGACTTTGCTCTGCCTCCCTTAACATCTGATAGAACTTATCTGAATTATTATTGTCTTCAGATTGTTGAACACTAGGTCCATTCATGAATTCTCTAGAATCTCCATCCTCCATATTTATATATGTGTCATTACTCTCATTAGTTGCATGCATTGTGAATGCATCATGAACCAATGTATCCATGTCATGATCAAACTCCCCTTCCACTTGGGATGTATCTAAATAACTAGATGGGCCAACTTGTTCACCATGAAAGATCCAAGTAACATATCCTTTTAGAAACCCATTACTAATGATGTGCTCATAAACATTCATCCGAGAGCGCCACTTGCAATTGACACATTTGGTACAAGGGCATAAAATTTTTCCATCCTTTGACGATTTCACAAATGCAAAATCTAGAAAATTTAAAGCTCCTCTAATATACTTCTCTTTATTAAGAGAATTGTAGTTTATCCAACTCTTATCCATTTGATAAAATAAATGAAAAAGTAGAATGAAATAGACATAATAAATTAGTGCTTAGTATAACTAAAATATCCAGGTATAAGTCAATCACAGTCGTGTTAGCAACTATAAAGTAGAATGACATTTTTCAGTATCACTCAATTATGCAAAACTACATCAACTACTACTCACAATTATTTCACTTTTCGTTCAATCAAGAAAAGGAACAAGTAATACCATCATTAATGATGTCATATCATGAAATGCTGACAGTGAAGCAACAAAGCAAGGTTAAAAAATGGAAAAGAAAACCCTTGGTCACAAATTTACAAAGCAAGGTTCCTCAATCTCACCCCTCATCTCCAGAGGGAAATATATTATGTTTAATAAATGTTGTAATCAATATATTAAAAGTAGCATTGACTGTTCTACATCATTAAATAGTGTATTTATTAAATATTATGTATGGTTTCCTAACACGTGATAATCTATTTTTACGCAACTCTTGTTATTGGCGGTTAATACTTAATACAAATACAAACAAGTCTATGGGTACTTTCTTGTTCCTTTTTAATTTTTGAATGTGTCATTGATATCATTAGCACTCCACCGTATTAATGGCAATTATACAAGTGGCCCAACTTTACTTTATTTAAATGTGTTTAGATCAAGTTATGGAAAAAAAATGTTAAGATCGAAACAGAAGGGTTTTATTCTATTTCTATGTTTACTCTTGATGCAAGTCATCGTAAAATAATCTTATATTATTATTTTATGATGTATCGTGGCATTTCAACAAGTCATTGCAAAATAATATTGGTTCATTTGTACTTTTCAAGTTTTATTTATAACTTTATATTTATAAAACAGTTCTCAAAAAAATTTTCACTTTAATTTTGAGATAAACAGTGTTAGATAGTACGAAAATTTTCGCATAATGCTTTATTGGATAAAATATTATGTTGCATTACGGAAAAAAAATTGAGGTGTGTGGCGGAAATCATGGATTCATGGTACGCTTTTTTTTTACATAATTAATTTATAATTTCGTGTGAGAGATTGGTAATCAGCAGCACTTTTGTTTTGAGATATTATCCATCCAAGGTAGGTAGTTAGTGAATTGGGAGATGGAATCAGGTATATGCAATGTTATGTGTTGTTTAACTTGTGATTCAGACAGATTGTAGACCTTAATTTAAATGTGACTTATTTCAATGTGGACTTTTTAAATCTAGTCAACCTACTTAACATGCAATGATACAAAGCTCTAAAATTAAAACAATTGAACAGGAGAATAGAAGTCAAAACCATTCAATTCAGCTAATGAGAAGGTACGGGGAAGGGTCATTTACGCACCCTTATCCTTGCATATACAAAGAGGTTGTTTCCATATTCAAACCCATGACCAACCAGTCATAAAGGCACAACTCAGAAACATTCCCATGCAGCAAGATGTACATCCAATAGAAATTAAGCAAACATTTTTTTTTTATTTAGATGGAAAGACCATAATTTTGAAAAGTACCTGAAATATGATGAGCCCAATGAGGACTGGTTGTGTATCAAACCCAAAGCTTCGATACATATCAACTGAATTTCACACTAGTGTATATCCTCCAAATTGTAGAAGTGTAAGAATCTACAACAATATATCAAAGCATTACAAATAATCTCATAGTCAAATATTGCAATACCTTTTTCTGTTAAACATTTAATTATAATTGAATGTAACTATGAGGTATTGTTTACAGAGTTACATCATCAAATGCAATGGTAATAAGTTCTCAGTGATGTCATGCTTGATGCCTTCACAAAGTGAACCACAAATATTCCATTATCATGAATAATCAATATAGAGGCAATCTAGCATTCACTTTCAGTTCAGGAATGCTATTGCACAAACCTGCATAGCAACAAATGTGTACACAGTATGGTTGAGCTTCCAGTGTCCCAACTCATGGGCAATAACAACAACAATTTCTTTTTTAGTTTTTATAGTGAGGGAAACAAAATAAAAGACTAGACTGACCAACCACAGTAATGAAACACCCCTAGCATCCTCAACAACAAGAGCTTAGATCAAGGAACTAAAGCTCAAAGAGAGAGTGTTGACCATAATTCGCAAGGAATTCAACACATGTATTAGCTTCCCTATAAATATGGGACAACTTGAAAAGCACCCTTGTGAGCTGAAATTGCTTAGCCACTTAGACCCCTAAAGATAAGTCCCAAATTTTTGTCACAACAACATTACAAATCCCCAAATTCTTATATAAGCAGACCCTGTACTAGACTGATAGGATCCATCTATAGACAGCATAAGGAAAGACACTTGCAGTCTATATTAGTCACGCAAGGAAAAATCAATCTCCTTCAAATTAATTTTATCTAAGCGCTAAAAATCAGTTTCATTAAATCTAAGTTTTAAAATTAATCAGTTTAAAATTAAATGTGTATCTAAGCACTAAAAATCAATCTCATTCAAATTAATTTCATCAATGTTGATCCCAACATAGAAAAAAAATTGTATATGAATTAATTTCCTTTTGTATCATAGTTGTATGAATGGCTCTGCAAGCAGAGGACAGGGAGGGGGTCCTCCACTATAATAACAATCACGTAAGGAACAATTCTATGTCTAGTGCCCACTGCTAATATGCTTAGATTATTATCACCCAGAAACAAATCTAAATTGAGCCACCAACATTAAGCTAGACACCACTATAGCAAAACAAAACACCACTATTAATTCTCACCAACATAACAAAACACCACTATTAATTCTCATTTCCTAATTCCAATTTCTCAACAGGCCACTAATAACAACACCGCCACCTTCATAATCACCCATTCTAGCTCCATTTTTGCAATCCCAACAATCACAATCTTTTGCAATTGCAACTAATTATCAGTTCTACTAGGCAATTCTACATAACATGAGAAGCGCATAATCATTTGCATGCATAATCATTTCATTCAACGAGGTACTCAATGGATGCACCAATAGATGACACAGATTATGTAAATTCTTCTAAATGTCTGAATAGAATCAATATTCTGCACATTGAATGGATCGGATAGGTATTGTTTTGCAGTACCAAATAATTTTAGGTATCTTATAAGCTATCAGTGCAGAAAAGCACCAAAAATCATTTGGACTGTTGTTTTCATCTTATATATATCCAAGTCCAACCATTCAGAAAATAGTTTAATTGGGTTTTCTTTCAGATAGTGTTTCTATTTAAGAATAATTGTAGAAAAATCATAACCACAGTACGGTACTTGTTCAGTTCTTCCACTTTTAATGCAAGCAACAAATTAGCTGCGAGCCTATGACCAAGACACATTGCTTAAGATAGTATACCAGCTTGAGTTGTATCTAGTGTTGCTTTAGGAAAATAATATATAAATAATAAATAAAGTCCAAGTTAGTTTTTCTTTTTATAGTATTATATAATATATACACAAGTTGCTGAAAACACGTTTTGTCCAAGATATTTTCAAACCACAGAATTGAAGTTCTATATATATAAACCCAACTTTCTTGGCTGCAAATAAATCCCTTGTACACTATATATCAAATGCACACTTTTTGATCACGATTTGTCATCTACTAAATGAAGCAAAGACATGGCATGAAGAATTTACATAATCTGTGTCATCTATTGATTCTATTGATTCTATTCGGACAATTCAGTACATGAGAAGCGCATAATCATTTGCATGCATCCTACATAACATAAAATGTATATAGAAAGCATAGTCAAAGACAGAACACTAGATCGCAAACCTAAACCAGGTCACGAAATCAGTTCATTCAGCGAGGTACTTAATGTGATTCTAATTCCTAACAAAGGATTTTCAACTGAAGAATTAAAATTAAAACTCACAACGATTCGGCCTCCGATGCTGAAATCCTTTTGCTCGCTCAGAAGAAACCCGAGAATTAGCTGGGAAAACGGGAAGAAGAAGAAAAAAGCGCAGTTAGGTTAGAGCAAAATAAAATGAAAGCAAAAAAAGCGTAACAGAAGAGAGAGTGTGAATGGAGAGAGAAATGAGGAAGAGAGACTCACGGTCACAGTAGTAGGAACTAGGAACTGCAAAGGCCAGGGAACTGGGAATGAAGATTGAGAATTGAACCCTAAGTATGAACCCTGTTCACGGTCAGGAAGAGAGACTCACGATCACCATATTGAACCCTGCTCCTTTACTTTCTTCTTTTTTCTTATCTTATTTTAACTTGTAAAATTTATTCTCTTGCATGGATAATAAGATTAGGTTGAATAAAATATTTCAATTTTTTTTAAAAAAATTATTAACTAAAAAATTTTCTTAATTTTTTATAAGGAAAACTTCTTTTTGTAATGAGTGTTTTAAAAATATTACTTGAAATAGTATTTTTTTAAATGTTAACTTATAACTTTTTATGTTTTTTTTACTCTTAATAATTTATTATTTATTCTTATTTAATAAATTATGATTTTATAATTTAATAAATTAACTTTTTAGTTTTTAATTAACTTATGTTTAAAGTTCCAAATGTATAACTTTTATATTATTATAATTTTTAAACTATCATTTGAGGTTATACCTACACCAACCAATGGTTGGTATAAGACTTTTTGAGGTTATACCTACACCAATCAATTATAGGCATAAGTTTTATGAAGTTTTATCTACACTGTTCTTTTGTAGGTAGTAATCCTTGAGTTTTTTTACCTACACTAATCAATCATAGGCACAAGTTTTTTTGGAGTTTTACCTACACAATGTAGTTGTAGGTAGAAGTCTTTTTTTAATTTTAATGAATTTGCGTACACCAAATAATGGTTGGTACAAACGGTTGAGTTTTACCTACATTAGTCAAGTGTAGGTAGAAATATTTTTGAGATTTACCTACACTAATCCATGTCTGTGGGAAAAGGCGTCCTTAGGCATAGGTCATTTTTCTTGTAGTTCTTTTTTGCCTCTTCCGTACTTAGCTCTTTGGAGATAATAAAGTCCCTTATTTGAATGACTTTATTTATCAAAACTGAATTTGATGAAGAAGTATTATAATTCCACACGTGTGTGGAAAATTAGAGTTTTACATTGATATATCCAAGTTAAACTCAAAGTTAAATATGACAACAACACATATAACACCTATAAAACTGCATGTATGTTTTTTCCTAAATTAGAGGCTTTTGGGTCAATTGGGTACAAATTTTGTTAAAAAGAAGCTTGCAACCAAAAATAAAAAAATTTTAGGTTACATGTTTAAAAGAAATCCAAATCATCTCATATTCATTTTTTATTGCAAGCTTCTTTTTAACAATGGTGATGGTGGTGTCTATGTCGATAGTGGTGATAATAGTGGTCATAGTGATGACAATGGTAGTAATAATGATGTCAACATCAACGGTGATAGTAATAATAATATCAATGATGATAATATAACCATGCTAGGAATTGTGGTGGCCTCTAATTATTTATATTAAAATATTTTATAACATATATTAGGTATAATGTAAAATAAATATATACTATAATAAATGTTTTTAGTTAATTAATATATTTAATTTCTTATGTTGTTAAAATTAATGCTATATTAATTATACATTATTTAGTGTAATTAAAAAATTCTTTAGTATTAATTTATATAAATAAGTATTCAATTTTATTTCATTAATAATATCATTTGTTAGACTGAATTATATTTTTTTAATTTAAATTTGTGACAGATTTGCAAGGAATTATTCTTTTGCTATTTTGCAAGGAAAGTGTTTCCTCGCTAAATGAAACATTTAATGAAAACTTTTTGCAAGGGATTTGTGACGGAAATAATCCCTTACCACAATAACTAATCAACTTTTTGAGGAAACTATGAGAGTAGTGATGGATCCAAAACATTTTTAGCTATAGGAGCAAAGCTCATATATATAAATTAGTGGGGGCAAGATTCATATTATAAATTAGTTTTTAAACTAAATTTTAAATTATAAAAGTAATTTATAACTACACATACATGTTATACTAAGAAAAAATAAAAATTAGTGAGGGCAATTGCCATCCTTGTATGAGGACACTGAAAAAGTCGTTATTCCCTCGCTAAAAATTAGCTAGAAAAGATCATTCTCTCAAATCCTTTGCTATTTAGTAACAAATTAGTGAGGGAAGTTTCATTCTCCAAACCTCACTAACTAGCGAGGCATTAACGATGGATTTTTCTTATATATTTTTAATTATTGTATTTATTAAAAACATATTGATAGAAAGTATTTACTACTAAGTTTAATACCTATATATATTAAAATATATTGGAAAATATTATTTTATTATCGGAAGAAAAATTACCTCTATTTGTCCACGTATTTGGTTTAGCTACTTCCCGCATGTAAGCAAACGTCTCTGATTAATTTTGTTAACTTTTATTATCAGTTGCTAGATGCATCCATTGACTCACAAGGATACTGTATAAATGTTGTAGATGAATTTGCTAGAGAGGATCCAAATTTGTTATATATGTTGTGTAGACTTTGGAGATTCAAATAATTGAAGCATGCTAAATTGCATCCAAGTTTAGAAAAGTATTACAATATACAATAGATAGAGAAAGAATGAGCCCATATATACATACATCGTAAAAGTTTAGGGGGCGCCATGGCCCCTGTAGTCGTCCATATGAAGCTTTGCCCTTGTCTTGCAAGTCTGATCCCCCAGGATACAACAAGAATCTCTTAGAAAGTATCGAGGCAACATAAACTGAAATTAAGTCCAAGAAAAGAGAAAAGGTAAAGAGATACAATTTAACAAAGAGAGTGAGCAAAAAATGCACCCAACTAAAAAATGGTAACACAAAAACCTTTGAATAAGCTTTGAACTCCAAATATAAAGTAAAAAAATAAACCAAAATAATTTATTAAATCATAATATAAAACTTTTGCAAGACCCATGGGAGGAATTGGTGGATTTGCATTACAGTATGCCAACGTGGGTCAATCTCATGCATGTGATGTAACACCCCAAAAATAACCCAATAATTATTTAGATAAGGATATCTAAATATATCTTTTAGTAAGAGAAAATATAGATTAAATTGTTTTAAAATATTAGATTGTTATTTTTATTTTGAAAAGATGTTAGTATAATATATTAGATTGGTTAAAGATAATTACAATTAAAGATAATAGAAATAAGAGATAAAGAAAGATCGGTTAAATAAATTTAAAATTACGTATAATTCTTATATAAGGGTAAACAATTTCTTGTATTAGAATCACACACATAAACGGTCCGAGGACCAATTTGTACATATGTGTGTTATGTTCTAGCCATTACAAATATCATGTACCTTAGTTATTATATTAGTATATAATTGTTGTTATATATGTGGTTTCATATTATTATTTGATTTTATTATTGTTGTGGTGTGATTTTGAGAATTATTATTGAATGCATGAAATTAGGGAGTTTGTTGGTAGTTTTTTTAGAATGATATTCTTGTAATTTTGTGAGTTAATCATCATCTTCTGGGAAGGAATGATGATGTACACATTTTATTATGAGATTATATGATAGATACCTCCATCTGAAATGAGGATAAAATTATTATAGATACCTCCATCTGTATAGGGAAGAGATTCTAGATACTTCCATCTATGATGGGTAAGGCAGTGAGTCGCCATTGTATGGAATATCAGCTCATAGATCCTTTGAAGAATCTAAGATCTATATTGGTTCTGAGAATCAAAGAATTGAGTCTTGTGATTTTGGAAATCACTAAGTTGTGTATGTTATATTTATTTGGATGCGTTGAGGTGTTTCCATTTAGTTAAATATGTTATTCATTCAAAATTTCATGAATTGTGATTGTTTAATATGATTTTTATTGTTGTGTAAATATATACGTATATAATCTTATATTAAATTCATTGTGGATACCATGGTTAATTTTTCAGATTATCGCGCCAGCTGAGAACAACACTATTTACGAACTCATGTTAGTTGTTTTATTCACTGAGATTATCATCTCATTATAAGTGATGTTTTCAAAGCACAAGGAAGAAGTTACTGAGTTTGAGGAGACTTGAAAACTTAGTTTTTTTAGTTACATTTATTTTAGCTTGGTTAGTACTTCAGAATAAGACGCCGGATGCAGCCACTTTCTTTATATTTTTAATGTTCATTTAGTTTAGATGCCTATGTTTTGAGGATAATATTTTTACTTATGTAAAGACTTATTTATTTGACTTTATTTATTATACAAAAGGTATTTTCATACTAATATAATTTTGGAATTTCATATTCTTATTGATATATTTTATTACTGATTGTTATTGTAACAGAAGGCGTTACATTTTGGTATCAGAGCCAAGTTGATCCTAAATTGGATTGTGGTAGTGGGTTGTTTTCAAAAGATCAAATATGGGTACATAGGACTGCTTATTAGAATTATAAATGGCATGTTATTCTTTTAGATATTGGACTTGATCAACCAAGAGTTTGATTGGTGGTATGCAAATTTATGGCACCTAATGGCGAAGCGTACATCCTGTGGATAATTGTGGGCAGGGTAACCAAGTCTGCTCACTTCTTGCCAATTAAGGAAACCTACAGATTGGAGAAATTGGCAGACATATACATTAGGGAGATAGTTAAGCTTCATGACATACCTACCTCTATAGTGTCAAATATGGATCCTAGATTTATCTCTAAATTTTATAAGGTGTTCCAACAACCTTTTAGACCTAAGCTAAGTTTTAGCACTTCCTCAAATGGATGATCAGTCAGAGTGGACCATACAGACCCTTGAAGACATGCTTAGAGTGTGTGTTCTTGATGAAGGTGGAAGTTGGGACAAGTTTTTACCCCTTATAAAGTTGCGTATAACAATAGTTATCACACGAGCATAGGCATGACACCCTATGAAGCCCTTTTATGGGAGGAAGTGTAGATCCCTTTTATGTTAGTGTGAGGTGGGTGAGAAGACCTTGATAGGGCTAGACATAGTTCAAGAAACCACAAATAAGATTAGGTTGATTAGAGAAAGGATGCATGCTGCTCAAAGTAGTCAAAAGTGTTATGCTGACAAGAAAAGGATGCCTTTGGAATTTTGAGGAGAACATGTATTCATTAGAACCATTCCCTATAGTAGCAGCAACTTCTTGTTTTTTCTTGTCCAGTCCATGATCCCAAATCAGGAACTGATTTAAATTATATTAGAGCACACTTTTTTCAAAATGTTGTGGTGAAGTGTTGACATCTAGTATAGTAGGAAAATTGGCAAGGAGAGTAAATTAAAAAAGAATAGAAATAGAAGCTGCTACATGTAATGTACTTGGTAAATAACTAACTACTTGACAATTTGTGAGATAAATCATTAAATTTTGTTGACATTTTGCCAGGTTTTCATTTGCTACTGGTAATTTGCGTTGCTCTGGAAGGTCTTTCACTATAACAATTCCAGGTACGTACGTATGGACTTGTATGTATATATATATATATATATATATATATATATATATATATATATATATATATATATATATATTATCAACCGCTGGTTTCAATTAGTTAGCTAGTTTCTCTTTTGAGATATAACACAACACAACAGATCGGGAAGAACCTAACCAAACAAGAAAGCAATGGCTGCCGAGTTAGGGCAATAGACGGTGGAGCTATCCACCCTCGTCACACGTGCTGCTAAGGATAAGTCCTCTGATTTGTTAACGGCGCTAACAAATCAGATGACTTATCGTTAGCAGCACGTGTGACGAGGGTGGATAGCTCCACCGTTTGTTGCCCTATGAAAAGTTCATGAGGGATCCACAGTGGTTCACAACATCCCTTTGTTGCATGGCCAAGTGAAGGTTGGTGTTGAGAAGGATAAAGATGCAGAGGCTGTCGTTCCTGTACCCATTGACGAGGTTATTTTAGTGGGGCAGACACTTAACACCTTCCTTGCTTGGCCGACACATCTCGTGAAGTGTTTATCAGAACAGGTATTTTACTCTCATTATATGCTTCTCTTTTTCAATTGAATTGCTCACCGTAATTAAATTATGTTAATTAACTATGTTGGATAAACAGGCAGCTGTGTCTCCAGCAAAAGCTCCAGATAGGCCGGATCATGAGGTCGATGATCCCTATATTTGATGACATTGACCATCCCACAGCTCTTTTTGAAGCATTTCCAGGTTATGTGGGATCCTACCGTGTTCGAGGTGTTTAATGAAGACTTCCCATTGTACATAAAGCACAAAGATCTCTCTTAAATTGCACACGGTGGTCAATGTCTCAGCATATCTGTTATACAGTTGTGGATTCTGTAAGTCAATTTACATTATTATTAATTACTTAAGTTATTGTTTTAAATTCATACATAATTAACTTTGTCTAAACAACAATAGGCATCTGACTGAGACAAGTATGCGAGCGGGGAATTTCAATGTGTATAGATTCCTCGAGCCACAATCTATTCAGAGATTTAGGCAATCACAATTTGAATCAGAAAGTTACATGAAGAGTTGGATGCAGAGTTCAAAATGTGATGTCTACCTTAGAGCCTACCTGAATGGGTAAGTCAAACTGAACAACTGAATTTAAATAATGTATAATACTACAATAACCCATATTGGTCTCCACTACAGCACACACTGGCAAATGATCATCATTTTGCCTAAGGAAAATCTTGTTGTCTGGTTTTGTTCCTTGCATAATAGGCCAGACAACTACCTTAAAGGAATAATTAACAGGTCAAAGGAATAATTAACAGGTCATTGTTGTTTTTCAATACATTTGCATTAGCATAACTCAACAACATCAAAATTTTAATGTTCCTTGTATTTAATAGTGCTTTGAGAGGACTTGATGATACTCCACAACCTAAATCCAAGGCTGGTGCTAGATGGATTATTGTTAAGGTACGTGATTTAAATAAAATTTCTACTTATATATATTTTATGTGTGTGTACACTAATTGTAGTTAACGTTTAATATCCAAATTTCATTATGCATTTAGTGTAATAGACAAAAAGGAAACACTGAGTGTGGCCATTACGTCATGCACTGGATGTCCACAATAATCTTAGGAAGTTTCAAGAATAATTGGGAAATGGTAATTGTTTATTTCAAACAAAGTTGATTTTCTTATCATTGGTATTACATTATTAACTTATGTTTTATTTGATCATCCAGTATTTTAATGATGTCAGACCATTGGAAGCAGAGAGATTGAAGGCGCTTCGCATCCAGTGGACACAGTATCATCTCAAAGTTAGAAATCAAACTTAGGATGTTAGGGAACTATGTAACTTTAGGTTACTTAATTAGTTTAGTAGCTTGCATTACATTTTTTACAATTGTTGTTTCATTTTAACATTGAATAATCTTTGTTGATAGTTATTAATAAATTATTTATTCGTAGTTATCAATTAATTTTTTACAATTGATAGTTTACTAGCTAGCTTTCTACTAAAACCTGTTTGAAAGCAGAATACAAATAATATATGTTGTGTTGTGTGGTCTGATTTTAAATTTATAGGTTAAATTTTGGATATTTTGTAAAAATAGAGTATTTAAAAATATTCTAATAACATCGGTTTTTTAAAAAAACCGATATTAATATACACAAACAATATCGGTTTTTTACTTAACCTGATGTTAACGTTTGTAAGTTAACATCGATTTTTATACAGAACTGATGTTAACGTATACGCTAACATCGGTTTTTATAGAAAACTGATGTTAATGTATAAGTTAACATCAGTTTTGTATAAAAACCGATGTGAACTGTCAACATTCATATATTTTTTGTGTAATTCTTATTATATAATATCGGTTATTTAAATAACCGATGTTGTAAATTTTACGTTAACATTGATTTTAAAAAACCGATGTTAACGATAATACTTTCAACATAGGTTAAAAACCGATGTAGAAAGTCATAAATAATCGATGGAAAAAGCATATTTTCTAATAGTGTTTATTGGTGTGTAAATATATACATATATAACCTTATATTAAATTCATTGCGGATACTATGGTTGATTTTCCAGATTATCGCGGCAACTAAGAACAACACTATTTGTGAACTCCTGTTAGTTGTGTTGGATCAAGTGGCCTCGGAATAATTAAGAAGGGGGAGTTGAATTAATTATTAGTGAACCTTTACTAATTAAAAAACTTATCCTTCTTAATGTTACTAGATTCAATTAGGCTTTTACTACAAAGTTAAGAAAGTAAAGAACATAAATAGAAACTTAACCAAAAGTAAAAGCGATAATTAAAGTACACAACAAAAATTAAAGAGTGTAGGGAAGAAGAAGACAAACACAAGAATTTTATACTGGTTCGGCAACAACCCGTGCCTACATCCAGTCCCCAAGCGACTTGCGGTCCTTGAGATTTCTTTCAACCTTGTAAAATCCTTTACAAGCAAAGATCCACAAGGGATGTACCCTCCCTTGTTCTCTTTGAACAACCAAGTGGATGTACCCTCCACTTGAACTGATCCACATGAGATGTACCATCTCTTGTTCTTAGTTACAACAACCCAAGTAGATGTACCCTCTACTTGTACCACAAAGGATGTACCCTCCAATGTGTTAAGACAAATTTCTCAGGCGGTTAGTCCTTTGAAATCTTTTGTTTAAGGGAAAGGGAGGAATCAAAAGAATTCTCAGACTGTGTCATTTTGAATTCTTTGAAAAGGGAGAAGGGAGACACAAAAGAATTCAGGCGGTTAGTCCTTTGTTCTTTTGGAAAAGGGAGAAGAGAGACACAAAAAAAATTCAGGCGGTTAGTCCTTGGCGAATTCTTTTTGGCAAAGGGAGATGAGAATGAAAAGATATAGCACACTTTTGTTTTCTGTGAAAGAACAAGGTTTGGAAACCAAAAAACTCATAAAGCTTTTGGCAAAGGAAGAAGAAGAAGAAGAAGTTCAAAAAGATGTTCAAAGAGATTCAAAGGTTGTAAAAGTATATCTTAAAAGTTATATCAAGTCATTTAAAATGCAAGTCAAGGTCTTGTTTTTATAGACTCTTCATGTCTGGTCAAGAAAACTATTGGAAGAGTTATAACCTTGAGAAAATCTTGAGAAAACCATTGGAAGAGTTACATCTCATGATTTTTATTCAAAATTTGTCACTGGTAATCGGTTACTAAAACCATGTAATGGATTACACAAAGCATTTTATGAAAAGATGTGACTCTTCACAATTGAATTTGAATTTCAACGTTCAGATACACTCGTAATCGATTACCAATATATTGTAATCGACTACACCATTTAAAAATCAATTGGAATGTTGCAAATTCAGTTAAAAGCTTTTGAAATCAAACTTTGCCACTAGTAATCAATTACAGGAAACTGGTAATCGATTACCAGAGAGTAAAAACTCTGGTAACTTGGAAAATTTTGAGAAAAACTCTTTTGAAAAAAAAAACTGTGCTATGTTTGTTTTTTGAAAAATCTTTTCAATACTTCCCTTGTGAAGTCTTCTTGATTTCTTCTCTTGAATCTTGAATTCATCTTCTCTTGAATCTTGAAATCAAACTTCTCTTGATTCTTGAATCTTCTTGATTTCTTCTCATGAAACTTGAAATTAATCTTGATCTTGAACTTGTTGACTCAATCTTGAAATCATTCTTTGGCCTTTTTGTCATCATCTTTGTCATCATCAAAACTGCTTGAATCAACTTGATTCATTATCATGATTCATCATCATGAAGCTTGCTTCTACAAGTTGTTTTATTCAATGGGATTATCATCTCATTATAAGTGTTGTTTTTAGAGCACGAGAAAGAAGTTGCTGAGTTTGAGGAGACTTAAAGAGATAGTTTTCTTAGTTACATTTATTTTAGCTTGGTTAGTATTTCAAAATAACACATCGGATGCAGTCACTTTTGTTATATTTCTAGTGTTCATTTAGTTTAGATGTCCATATTTTGAGGATAATACTTTTACTTATGTAAAGATTTTTTATTTGACTTTATTTATTATACAAGTGGTATTTCCATACTAATATAATCTCGGGATTTCATATTCTTTTTGGTATATTTGATTACAGGTTGTTATTGTAACAGAGGGCATCACATGTGAGATCCAACCACTTTACAAGCCTTAGATACAAGTTAGTATATAAAGTAGTGAAACAAAGTTATTCTAGGAAACAGGAAATGTAGGACACACACACACACAGATATAGGATGTATCAAATAAAAAGAAATTTAAAATGAGAAGAATTGATTTTAACCATTAGATTATAATTTAAAATAATGATGGCTATGATTAAAACTCCAATTTTTCATAAAAGACTTTTTATATCGATTAAAAAAGACCTTTTACATTGATTATACAGTCGATGTCTATGTAGGTGATATAAAAAGTCAAACTTTTTAAATCAATTGTTAACCGATCTTAAATTTTTACCCCGTCAGGGGTCATTTTCGATTTCAAGTTTTTAAAATTTTAAAAATTAAAACTAGTTTTCAATTTAAAATTTTTAGTTTAAAATTTTTTTGTTTCCAAATTTAAAAGTTTTTGTCAATTTTAGAACAATTCATCGTCACTATATGTTGTGTAATCAACGCTCACACAAACAAAATTATCCACACTCGCAAAAAATCATGAGAACACAACAAAGATTACACTGTAAGAAAAATAATAACAAATACAAGAATTTGGCATAGTTTGACACCTCTTGCCTACATCCACGGAATTGTTTCAAAAGTATTTCATTATCACAAAAATGATTACAAGATTGTAACCCACCATAAATTGTGTATCACTCTACAAACCCGAGTATCTCACTCAATAGTTACAAGAAATGATAACACTTTCATGCAAAAACACTTTTCTCTCAACAAAGTGACTTTGTTTTATAATATCTTTTCTCACATGCTCTCTCTTCATGTGTATCTTCTCCAATAATTCTCTTCTCTATTTATAGTTAAGATTGACACCAACTATAAGAAATAATTCTCTTGGAAGTTGAAACCAAAAACAACTTTCAATGCATCCATTCAAATAGGTTTCATCTAGTAAAATACAATCTTCCACTTTGCATTTAAACCACCTAAACCTTAGTGGTAAAAATTCAATTCCCACTATGCATTAAATGCACCTTATCTTTTGGCTTGGAACTCTCAATTCTCCCTGTAACATCCTAGAAATTTCTACCGGGAGTTTTCGGAAACAATGTATTTTGAATGATTATATATATATATCTATATATAAGTATTATTCAGTGTATATGCCTATATGTTCTTGGTAGAAGTAGGAATAGTGGGGGCAAGATATGCGGGTTAGGCTAATTAAGGAAGAGAAATCCATAACTGGGAGGTTATGGGTTAATTCTTAATTAATTAGTTTAAAAATCATCGTTATGCGTGAGACTTAGAATTTAACGAAACCAACCTCTGAACCACGCTCGGGGTTTTATTCTGAGCGTTTTGATATATATATTGCTTGCTTTCGAAAACTGGCCCCGACGGACGCAGAGAAACGCGAGGAACTGGAACCAGAGAAACGGCACGCAAACCGAGGCAGGATTTTAGCGTTTCAAAGGTCAGATTTTTCTCACTTTTGTGGCTGAGTATGGGTCACAGTCAAAAGGGAAAGTGGGCCCTTTTTGCTCCACTCAAATGGAGACATGTGGCATTGCTTAAATAAAATAATAGAAAAAGAGAAAACCCTTTATTTTTAAAACCAAAAAGCTTTTCTCTCTCCTCACTCAGCCAAAAGAAAGAAGTTCAGAAGCCTTTTCTCTCCCTCTCTCACGTAGCTTTCTCTCTTCTTCATCCACCATTGAAGCTCCACACAAAGCTTCAACCTTTGGTGCCCATTTCCGCTCCAAATCGCAAAAGGAGGGCATTTCCGGAGTCGTGAAGTGCGTGTCTACGAGTGGGACTTCGAAACTTCAGGTTTGGGTGGACTTCTTTCTCCTTTGATTTTCGTGGGTATGGGGTTTTGGGAGATATGATGGGTAGTCTTGCTAGGTTTCTGCTGTATGATGATTAATTGTGAAGAAATTTGTGGAAAGCATGTTGAAATTGCCATGTTTGGATGAGTTAAACATACCCATTCTGTTTTAGGGTTTTTTGTGATGATGTTTGTGATGTTTATGTGCTGAAATTGCTTATGGAAACTGTTAGAGATGAAGGGTAGAGTTAACCTAGGGTTAGAAAGTGAGAATGTGGTGTTGTGAGTGGAAAAAGAGTGAGGCTTTGAGAGTTGGAAGGTTAAATCTGGATTCTGTGGTAAATGGAGGTTAAAGTGAGTTAATCTTAGCTTGAAATGCCATTTAGAACATGTGAGAAAGGTTAGGTTGTGCTAGAGAGAAAAACAAATGACCAAAGTGAACCAAGAGCCATTTCTAGGGCAAAATTGGGTGTTGAGGAGTCAAATTTTGATTCGGTGGAATTTTAGGTGTAAATTCAGTTTGAGCAAGTTTAGATTGATGTTATGGACTTGTGTGAGGTGAGAGTTTGCTTCAAATTTACCTCATTCTAAATTTCACTTCTCAAACCTAGAAAACCCATTGAATGGAGGGGTGTTGGACACCTAAATTCTGTGTTGCTGTGTTTTGAAGCTTGGTTTTGGGTTAGACATGATTGATACATGATTTGGGACTTGTAGGAATTGATTTGGGCAAGATTGGATGAGAGGAAGTGTGATTTTCGAAATCTGCACTTATGCAGAATTTTGCTGTCAAAATAGGTGCAGCAGGATTTTGGCTTTGTGCAGAAAAATGCTTGTGTGTGGTTGGCTGTGGAAAGAGTAGTACAGAATGAGTTCTGAATGTTTGCTAGTAGATCCCAACGGTCAAAATGTAGGCTTATGTACTATAGACTTCCAGTAAAATTTTGGAGTCGATCCAACGGTTAACGAATTGGATCGAAGGAATTGTTACTGGGGTCTTTAAGTGAGAAAAGCTGTGATTTGGTTGGTGTTTTGGCAGAGTTTTCTACCTTTGCTCTGTTTTGCTTGGCTGTGATAGCTGTGCTGTTTGAATGTTGTTTTGCTTGGATGTTGTGGAAGCTTGGGAGGATTGATGGGGACCCGGTGTTGAGAGAAACGAGGATATGGGCTACGTGGGAGTACGTGAGCTCAGTTGGAGGTGGGCAATAGGGGATGGTGGGTTTATGCGCGCTTTGTGGATGTGGAAAACTTGTTGTACACCATCGCCCGACCGCCACCTAGTACCACATGTGATGGGTACCCCATAATCCTACAAGCTTGAGATGAGGAAGTGTAGAAGGGTGAACTTCCTGCTTTTATTGTTGACCACAGAGTGGTACCTGGAGATATGTCGCGGGGGTCAGGAGACCTTGGGGACGTCAGGTGGGGTGCTATTGCCCAAAACCAAGCTTGACCAATCCCGACCCAACCCGGGCATAGTCGGTCAGTGAGAACCTGTGATGTACCTAAACAGGCGAGCTCCTGGCAGTCAACAGATAAAAGGAACAAAGACCACAAAGCAAGGAGGCTTGTGGTGGCTGGCCAGCTGTGAAACTTGATTGATATGTGAGATATGGGCTCTGGTAATCAATTACCAAGGTGGGTAATCGATTACAAGGCTTAAAAATGAAGACAGGAGACTAGGATGGTCTCTGGTAATCGATTACCACGGGGTGTAATCGATTACCATGCTTGAAAACGAGGTCAGGAAACTAGGGGAGCTTCTGGTAATCGATTACCAGGGGGATGTAATCGATTACCAGGCTTAGAAAGGGGACTGGAACAATGTGGAGGCCTCTGGTAATCGATTACCAGCCAGTGTAATCGATTACACAGAGGGATGGGTCACTGGTAATCAATTACCAGGTATGTGTAATCGATTACACAATGCATTTTTGCATATTTCATGTCCTGAGGCTGTGTAATTCAAGTTTAGCCTCTGGTAATCGATTACCAAGGCTGTGTAATCGATTACCAGAGATGAAAAGCCTTAAGATACCCCTTTTACTTGCATGTAATGGTTATGAGAAGTATTGTGTTGCGGCATGGTTAGATTCTTGTGAAAGAGTCTATCCCTTTCTTTTCCCTTCTTGTAGATCGTGATGGCGGCACAGCTAATCCATGATCGAGTGGAGATGGAATGCCTAGAGGGAGCTTGGGAGACCCTCGAAGGCAACACGAGGTGCCGATTTCGGGGCACCATTCGATTCACGGCTACTTCTTTAGTGCATCCAGATGAACCTGCACGGACGCTTCAGCGCACGGTGGAGTGGATACTACCCACGCCTACACCATATCGTCTAGTGGAGCCAGTCCAATTGATTGAGGTAACGTCGTCCGAGGAAGACCCTGAGGAGGATCCCGAGGAGCTACCTCCTGAGCCTGCTATGGATGCTCTTGACTTTCTAGAGGGCGATGAGGACCCACTTCCTGAGGTGGATTCTCCCGAGGAAGTCATGTCGGCATCTGAGGCAGATTCTACGGAGGATAGTGGCCCGGGGGAGGTGGCGATCAGCGGAGGCTCTTCATCCTAGTGGACAGTGTGGCGTCCCCAAAATAATGACTGGTTTAATAGTAATGATTTAATTAACAAAAACCATGGTATTTTCTTTTTTCTTCTTTTTCTTTTTCATTTCTTTCTCTTTTCACTAAAACAAGTTTTCGAAGGAAAATCCTCACTACAGAGTCCTGAATGGCCAGTTCACAACTCTGTTCGGAGTCATTTCTTTCTCACTGCTCATAATCTCTAAACTATTTTGCTTTTTCAAAAGAAAGAACGTACCAGCCATTACTTTAGGTCGTCACGTGAAAATAAAAGAATAAAATACGGTCGATAAACTCTTTTACAAATAAAGTTACTAACGCTTTCTTTTCAAAGAACAAGATCGATCATAAATGCATTCATCATTTAAAGCTGTCCAAAATATGGGAGTTTTACAAAATATATAGTGTCATCCAGAGCAAAGGTGTCCATAGTGGTGGCTTCAGCCACATGTATACAATCATCAAATGCCTATACATCAGGTCTACCCATACAAAAACAAAAGAGTAAACCTAACAGTTAGTCCTAGATACACCCACCCTCGAAAAGTATACAAAACTAATCCAAAAAGCTGTCCACTAGGATGAAGAGCCTCCGCTGATCGCCATCTCCCTCGGGCCGCTATCCTCCGTAGAGTCTGCCTCAGATGCCGACATGACTTCCTCGGGAGAATCCACCTCAAGAAGTGGATCCTCATCACCCTCTAGAAAGTCAAGGGCATCCACAGCAGGCTCAGGAGGTAGCTCCTCCAGGTCCTCCTCAGGGTCTTCCTCGGATGACGTTACCTCGATCACTTGAACGGGCTCCACTAGACGATATGGTGTAGGCGTGGGTAGTATCCACTCCACAGTGCGCTGAAGCGTCCGTGCGGGTTCATCTGGATGCACCAAAGAAGTAGCCGTGAATCGAATGGTGCCCCGAAATCGGCACCTCGTGTTGCCTTCGAGGGTCTCCCAAGCTCCCTCTAGGCACTCCATCTCTACTCGATCACGGATTAGCTGCGCCGCCATCACGATCTACAAGAAAGAAGAGAAAGGGGTAGACTCTTTCACAAGAATCTAACTGTGCTGCACACGATGCGTCTCATAAACACTACATGCAATAAAAGGGGTATTTTGAGGCTTTCCATCTCTGGTAATCGATTACACAGCCTTGGTAATCGATTACCAGAGGCTAAACTTGAATTACACAGCCTCAGGACTTGAAATATGCAATAATACACTGTGTAATCGATTACACATGCCTGGTAATCGATTACCAGTGACCCATTCCTCTGTGTAATCGATTACACAGGCTGGTAATCGATTACCAGAGGCTTCCATCAACTCCCAGTTCCCTTTTTAAGCCTGGTAATCGATTACACCCCTTGGTAATCGATTACCAGAGGCTTCCTTAGCTTCCAGACCTCGTTTTCAAGCCTGGTAATCGATTACATCCCCTGGTAATCGATTACCAGAGACCATCTTAGCCCCCTGTCTTCATTTTTAAGCCTTGTAATCGATTACCCACCCTTGGTAATCGATTACCAGAGACCATATCTCACATATCAATCAAGTTTCACAGCTGGCCAGCCACCACAAGCCTCCTTGCTTTGTGGTCTTGTTTTCCTTTTATCTGTTGACTGCCAGGAGCTCGCCTGCTTAGGTACATCACAGGTTCTCACTGACCGACTATGCCCGGGTTGGGTCGGGATTGGTCAAGCTTGGTTTTGGGCAATAGCACCCCACCTGACGTCCCCAAGGTCTCCTGACCCCCGCGACATATCTCCAGGTACCACTCTGTGGTCAACAAAAAAAAGCAGGAAGTTTCACCCTTCAACACTTCCTCATCTCAAGCTTGTAGGATTATGGGGTACCCATCACATGTGGTACTAGGTGGCGGTCGGGCGATGGTGCACAACAAGTTTTCCACATCCACAATGCGCGCATAAACCCACCATCCCCTGTTGCCCACCTCCAACTGAGCTCACGTACTCCCACGTAGCCCATATCCTCGTTTCTCTCAACACCGGGTCCCCATCAATCCTCCCAAGCTTCCACAACATCCAAGCAAAACAACATACACACAGCACAAGCTATCACAGCCAAGCAAAACAAAGCAAAGGCAGAAACTCTGCCAAAACACCAACCAAAAATCACAGCTTTTCCCACTCAAAGACCCCAGTAACAATTCCTTCGATCCAATTTGTTAACCGTTGGATCGACTCCAAAATTTTACTGGAAGTCTATAGTGCATAAGCCTACATTTTGACCGTTGGGATCTACTAGCAAACATCCAGAACTCATTCTACATTACTCTTTCCACAACCAGCAAATACATGGATTTTTCTGCACTTGTGCAGAATTCTGCTGCACAATTTTACAGCAAAATCTGCACAAAGAGTATATTTCGAAAACCACACTTCCCCTCATCCAATCTTGCCCAAATCAATTCCTACAAGTCCCAATTCATGTATCAATCATGTCTAACCCAAAATCAAGCTTCAAAACACAGCAACACAGAATCTAGGTGTCCAAAACCCCTCAATTCAATGGGTTTTCTAGGTTTGAAAAGTGAAATTTAGAATGAGGTAAATTTGAGGCAAACTCTCACCTCACACCAGTCCATAACATCCATTTAGACTTGTTCAAACTGGATTTACACCTAAAATCTCACCGAATCAAAATTTGACTCTTCAACACCCAAATTTGCCCTAGCAATGGCTCTTTGTTCACTTTGGTCATTTGTTTTTCTCTCTAGCTCAGCCTAACCTTTCTCACATGTCCTAAATGACATTTCAAGCTAGTATTAACTCACTTTAACCTCCATTTACCACAGAATTCAGACTTAGCCTTCCAACTCTCAAAGTCTCACTCTTTTTCCACTCATAACATCACATTCTCACTTTCTAACCTTGGGTTAGTTCTACCCTTCATCTCTAACAGATTTCCATCAGCAATTTCAGCATATAAACATCACAAACATCATCACAAAAACCCTAAAACAGAATGGGTATGTCTAACTCATCCGAACATGGCAATTTCAACAAGTTTTCAGCAAATGCCTTCACAAATAATCATCACACAACAGAAAACTAACATAACCACCCATCATATCTCCCAAAACCCCATACCCACGAAATTTAAGAGAGAAAGAAGTCCACCCAAACCTGAATTTTCGAAGTCCCACTCGTAGCCACGCACTTCACGACCCCGAAAATGCCCTTCTTTCGCGATTTGGAGCAGAAATGAGCACCAAAGGTTGGAGCTTTGTTGGGGTTTCAATGGAGAATGGAGGAGAAGGAAAAAAAGCAACGTGAGGAAGAGGGAGAGCTTCTGAATTTTCTGTTTTGGCTGAGTGAGGAGAGAGAAAAGCTTTTTGGTTTTAAAAAAAAGGTTTTCCTCTTTTTCTATTATTTTATTCAAGCTCTGCCACATGTCCCTATTTGATTGGAGCAAAAAGGGCCCACTTTCTCTTTTTGACTGTGACCCATACTCAGTCACAAAAGTGGGGAAAATCTGACCTTTGAAACGCTAAAATCCTGCCTCGGTTTGCGTGCCGTTTCTCTGGTTCCAGTTTCTCGCGTTTCTCTGCGTCCGTCGGGGCCAGTTTTCGAAAGTAAGCAATATATATATCAAAACGCTCAGAATAAAACCCCGAGCGTGGTTCAGAGGTTGGTTTCGTTAAATTCTAAGTCACACGCAAAACGATGATTTTTAACTAATTAATTAAGAATTAACCCATAACCTCCCAGTTATGGATTTCTCTCCCTTAATTAGTCCAGCCCGCATATCTTGCCCCCACTATTCCTATTTCCACCAAGAACATATCTATACATATACACGGAACAATACTTATATATATATATATATATATAATCATTCAAAGTACATCGTTTCCGTAAACTCCGGGTAGAAATTTCCAGGATGTTACAGACAGCTCTTTGGATTAGTTTTGTATACTTTTGAGGGTGGGTGTATCTAGGACTGACTGTTAGGTTTACTCTTTTGTTTTTGTATGGGTAGACCTGATGTATAGGAATTTGATGATTGTATACATGTGGCTGAAGCCACCACTGTGGACACCTTTGCTCTGGATGACACTATATATTTTGTAAAACTCCCATATTTTGGACAGCTTTAAAATGATGAATGTATTTATGATCAATCTTGTTATTTGAAAAGAAAGCATTAGCAACTTTATTTGTAAAAGAGTTTATTGACTGTATTTTATCCTTTTATTTTCACGTGACGACCTAAAGTAATGGCTGGTATATTCTTCCTTTTGAAACAGCAAAATAATTTAGAGAATTATGAACGGTAAGAAAGAACTGACTCCGAATAGAGTTGTGAACTGGCCATTCAGAACTTTATAATGAGGATTTTCCTTCTACACCTAGTTATTGTGAAAAAGAGAAAGATATGAAAAGGGAAAAGAAGAAAAAAAAATTTACCATGGTTTTTGTTATTTAAATTATTACTATTTAACTAGTCATTAATTTAGGGACGCCACACTCCCCCTCAAGCCAAAAAAGAAATATCATTCGATCAATTTGAAAGTGAACAAACTCCTCATCCATCGAAAGTATCTCCCAACACTTTACAAAAGTAGAAAACTTCCCTTTCTTCTTCACTTTGCTATCATGGTTCCTCTTCAAGGCTTGTCCATCCAAATAGCAAAGGTTATCCTTATGTTTCTGTCCTCACAACACCAAGTGTCGCCCCTTGTACACCTTGCATCCCCACTTTGAACCAACATACTTGTACCCTTGTGATGTCATCTCCCCCATAGAAATAATATTGACAATAACAGAAGGTACAAACCTCACATTTGAGAAAGTATGAATAGCCCCATCATGGAGCTTCATCCTCACACTCCCTATGCCTTCAACCTTCATTTTTGTACCATTCCCTAACTTGAAATGGCCGAATTCTCCATCGGTTTTCAAAGTGTTAAACATCTCTCGACCTCTATAAATATGCTTTGAGATAGCAAAATTCATCACCCATTTTGTTTTAGCAACCTCATCGTTTGTTGCCAAAAACACATCATCTTCATCTTCAACACTTTTTACTACATTAGCTTGAGAATTGACATTATCTTTGTTCAAATATCATAATTTCTGCAAGTCCTCCTTCATTTGTTTGCACCTCACTTGCACATGACCATTCTCACCATAATAGTAACATTGCATGTTACTCATATCTCGTTGCGGATGCAATTGCAATTTTGATCTTCCTCTTGGCCCATCACATCTCCTTCAATGATTCCTCCCTCGCTCAGACTCCACCACAACTAGTTCATGGTGTTCATCATCAACATTTTCAATTCTCATCATCTTTCATTTTCTCTAAGAGTGGTAGTCACCTCATCTAACTTCAAATTTAATTTTCCCACAAGCAACATTTGAACCAAAGCTTTGAAGGACTTTGGTAGTGAGGCCAACAACAACAACACCTGCTTCTCATCAGAGAGTTTATCATTTGCATTCAACAATTGGCTTACTAGCTGATTGAACTTGTTGATATGGTCATGGAGATCTCCTCCCATCTCCATTTTGAGTTGATACAACTCCATCTTTAAATAAAGGTGATTGGTTAGCAACTTTGACGCATAAATATTCTCAAGCTCTCCCACAAGGCCTTCGGTGTTGTCTCCTTCAACACGTGGTGTTTTATCTCGAGAGCAATGGTTAACCGAATCGTGCTCACATCCCTCCTTTGGATCTTAGTCCACTCTATTTCATTTATAGAAGTCGGTCTTTCATCTTCTAATACCTAATCAAGACCTTGCTGCACCAAAAGGTCTTAAATAGGACTCTTCCAAACCATAAAAATTATTTTTCCATCAAATAACGGTATCTTGAACCTTTGTGTGCTCCCGAGCATAGCTCTGATACTATTGTTGGGTAATCAACGATCCCACAGACAAAATTATCCAAACCCACAAAGGATCGCGAGAACACAACGAAGATTACATCGTAAGAAAAATAATAACGAACACAAGAATTTAATGTAGTTCAACATCTCTTGCCTACCTCATGGAACCTCCAAAAGTATTTCACTATCACAAAAATGATTACAAGATTGTAACCCACCCTAAATTGTGTATCACTCTACAAACCTGAGTACCCCACTTAATAGTTACAAAAAATAATAACACTCTCACACAAAGACATTTTTCTCTCAACAAAGTGACTTTATTTCACAATCCCTTTTCTCACACACTCTCTGTTCATGTGTATTTTCTCCACTAATTATCTTCTCTATTTATAGTGAAAATTGACACCGACTATAATAAATAAGTTTTCTTGAAAGTTGAACAAAAACAACTTTCAATGCATATTCAAATAGGCTTCATCTAGTAAAATGCTAATAAACCTTAGTGGTAAAAATTCAATTCTCACTGAGCAAAGTACACACTCAGGACCAGGTTTGACAATTTCCCCAAGGTTAAAAGCTCATCCATAATCCTCGACGATTAGGGAAATGACGAGTAGGAGAGTTTTGTCTGCGACTAGTGGCTCTCATATGGCTTATAGCAACGCCGAGAATATTTTATAGGAAGCCAAATGCAAAGAATGTAAAAGTGTTTCTCAATCTTGTGGTAGGTTGATTTTGTTTGGGCTTGTATAAAGAAGAAGATGCCCAGTGTGGCAGTAGTGGTTGGGTGGTCACCGAAGGTGGGTGGGCGGGTGGCGGTACAAGCGAAGATGTTGGAAACAAAGGCTAGTGAGAGAAGAGAAAAAAGAAACTTAAAACACAATATAAGAAACATCTTTTTTTGGTTTTTCAAATTGATATGAAAGTGTTTCACAATTGGGTGAAAAACCATTTCAACCCGAATTTTATCAAACAAGTTTTGTTTTCAAAATTACATTACAATTCCAAAAATTAGTAACTGGCCACCACCCCAAATGTGGACCGATCTTAAAAGTTAAACTTTTTAGATTAATTTTTTAGGGGATCAATTTAAAAAATAACTATTCAAATCAGTTAAAAAAATGTGATGTATTAAAAATTTGAGTTTTAATCTCCGCCATTAGTTTTTTTTAACTATAATCTAAGAGTTAAAATCAATTCTTCTCATTTTAAAATTTTTTCATTTGATACATCTTCTCTATATATATAAAACAATTTGTATATAATTTCACCCATAACAAAGAACTTAAATATACGGATTTTTACAAAGAACTTAAATATACGGATTTTTACAAATAAGTCATTTGTCTTCCTGATATTGAATTTGATTTCTTAAATAAGATTTTAAATTTAAGCTTTGTGGATAAAAAAAGAAAATGATTTTTTATTAATTTTTTTTTTCATTTTTACGTCCGAAATTTGATGCAACTTGATTGCAATGTACGTAAGAATGGAATTGGGAGTTATCCAGGTGTCCACCACCAGAGTATTCTGGAACCCCTGTTTCCTTCACATGTTTGATTCAGATTTTGCTCATCTGTTCACAATCAGCATGCTTATATTTGACACAAGTTTGTTCACGATAATGATAGAATCAACAATACGGATATATGTGGAGTAGTATTCAGAATTCATGATGGTATGATGAGGAAAAAGACGCATTCAATCATTATAGTTTTGCCCCCAAAGTAATCTTCGGTAGAATCAAGGAAAAAAAACACATAAGAGTAAGCCAATCTCAAAGTGCCATTCCTTGTTGCATAGAAGGGAGTGTGGATCCAACGGTAGGTAGATGAGATCTAAAATAAATCTCAAAAGAAATTTTTTTACTTTAAATATATTAAACCCTTTTATTAATATATGTTATTTTTTTATTAATGTATGAGTATTTTTTTATTTTATAAATATTAATAACAAGTATTTTTTTACTGATCAATCTAAAACATAAATTTTAATTGTTTTACTTCTAAGTCGATCCTGATGGAAGGTTTAGACTTTCGGCACATACCACGTTAAAACCGAAGAAGAAGAAGAAGAAATATCTAAGATAATTGTTGCTGGAACTTATTTGCGTGCAAGGTTTCATAGGTACTTAGATCACATCAGAGGAACAAATTGACACTGTAAGAATATTGAACTACGGTCCCTTGTAGACAAGTTTCCTTTTCTTCTTTTTTGGCAATCATTCGAATTCGGAATCCAAATTTTAAGCCACACAAGAGAAGTTAGATATGCGTATTTGGAGTGCTTTCCGTGCTCTAGTAGTAAAGCAAAAAGAAGAAGAAGAAAAGTGTAAGATAAAGGAGAAAATATTATTGTCACGTAAGACTTGTCATTTTCATCACATTCTACCAATATTCTTCGTGGTTTCTTAAACCCACCATACTCCATCTTTCCGTGTATTATATTAACATTTAAGAGAATTAATCAAAGAAGAAAGTCACCATAATCATTTAAATTGACATGTGAAAAGTATTTTTTTATATATAAATTTACTACACTTATGACAACTCAATTTTATGAGATTATTATTTTTATCAGCAAAATTATGAGATTATTTATGGAAAATGATGATTAGGAGCTATTATGTGTGTTACAGCATGTTGCCCTAATGGAATAATGTGCTCACATGTACGAGTCTGATATTTTTCATGCACTTATATATATACTTGTACCCTTCGTCTTTAATTAAAGAATTATATATATATATATATATATATATATATATATTCATAGTATATTTATAATTTTTTTATTTTTATTTTTTAAAGGCTAAAATATAATTTTGGTTCTTCTACTAAAACCATGATTTTAGTACTTCCATTTTTTAATTGAGATATTTTGTCTCACACTTTTAAAAATCTATAATTTTAGTCTGTGTCCAATTTTAAACTTGTTTGTATATTCCATTAACATTGTTGATACATGCATGCGTATTAGTCACATGATAAAAAAAAATTCAATTATTTAACTGCTTATGAGCTTAATTTATATAAAAAAAGAATTAAAAAATACAATTCCAACATCTAAAATTGGTCATGGGAACTAAAATCACAATTTTTTTTAAAGGCAAGAGACAAAATGTCTCAATTAAAAAATAGGATTATTAAAACCACAAATATTTTAAAATTGGGGGACAAAATGTTTCAATTAAAAAATATGAAAACTAAAAATATCAAATTGGAAAAACAAAAGTACGAAAATTACATTTTTAGTCTTTTTTAAATCATTTATTTTATTTCATATCTCTTTATTTTTGTTTATCTCTTTTATGATTGTATAAATTTTCATATAATTTCTTATTTAAATGATTGTGAAGTCAGAAGTTACTTGTTTGTTGTTTCTACATTTTTATTGAGAAGTAAATATAAATAGAGTCATGCGTAAAAGAAAATGGACAAAATTGCATATGGGTTAGCCAACCAAGGGTTAGATGTTGGGTTTCACCTCTTCCCCAAGCTCTCGATTTATGTTTCCCTTCAATTCTTTTATGGTGTTTCTATTATTGCTTTATACACATCAATCAAGTTTTAGACCTTAGGCTCATGTTTTCACCCACGAGAAAAAAAAAAGTCTTGTCTTGTTTAACTGAGGAATAAGAAAATTTGTTGTGGATTGCATGCATGAAAATAATTTAAAAAACTATCGGTACCAAAATATTCAATTGATAGAGATGTGGCAATTGACAATTAACAATTGACAGAATAATGACTATTTTTAGCTGACAAAGGTAATGAGCAATAAAATAAAAAAAATTGTACATGAACACTCAATATGCCAATAGACACCTAGTGAGAAAATAATAGGTTTTATAGGTAATATGATTTGACATGAAGAGAGATATAAATAAATAAGAAAGGTTTGTTAGGTGTTTAAAAAACATGGATGTTCATATATCAACATTCAAAATGAAATAGTAGACAACATTTACAAGAGAAAAATAGTGTTTAGTTAAAAAAAATGGTGGGACAATATAGGTGTTTCCATCCCAACCTCATTTCTTATATGGAATAGTTAGTTCAACTCTTAAGGCAATTTATTGATTAGAGAAATGAGTTATGAGGCAAATGAGTTAGTCCAACATGCATCTAGTACAAGGAATGAGTTGCTTGAGGTGGTTACCTCAAATGCATGCATATACAGCTGACCAGGATTAGAGAAATGAGTTAGTCAACTATTTAGAAAATCCATTGGCTAAAATAGTCACCTATTGTAGAAGAAAGCATTTAAATATGTTCTATTGGATTGAGATTTGTATAAAAGAACAACCAACAACTTATTATAAAAATGTGTCAGCTCAGAAGAGAGTCTTAGAATTATGGGAGAATTCCATGAAGGATTATGTAGATCTCCTAGATCATGACCTAAAATGAAATGGCTAATTCGTAGGCATGACTTTTTTTTTATCAATGACATCGATTGATTTTGTCAAATATGCCAAAAGGTGTGAGGAATGCCAAAGGTTTGGTCCCTTATCAAAGATCCCAATAGAAGAACCTCATAGTATAATTAAACCTTGGCCATTTAGAGGATGGGCCATGGATTTAATTTGTAAGATTAATCCAAGTTCTTCTAAGTGTCATAGTTTTGTTATTGTCGTCACAGATTATTTTACAAAATGGGTTAAGGCTCAGTTGATTGTCTCTTTGAGCTAAGATAGTATTATAAAATTTATCTAGAATTATATTATATACAGATTTGGGATTCCTAAGACCATAATGACTGACCATGGCATTGTATTTACAAGTAACAAAGTTGTGGCATTTGACCTAGAGAGTTTGGCATTAGGTTAGTTCATTCTACTCCTTACTATGCCCAAGTGAATGGCCAAGCGGAGGCCACCAATAAAATTATTATAGATTTAATTAAGAAGTTTATTGATGATAATTAAGCCTGAAAAGTGGCATGAAGTGTTGCCTAAGGTATTATGGGCCTATGGAATACAAGGAATAATGTCATGGTGGCTACTACACCATTTAGGCTAACTTATGGCCAAGACATTGTGTTACCCTTAGGGTGGCTAAGAAAAATCTTTTTCAGTCGACGATTATCAAAGATCTATAACCCTAGAATTAGAAACAATTGGTGAAGATTGCCTGATGGCTAACTAAAATATTAGACAAAATAAAGAAAAGGTTGCATATCATTGTAATAAACATGTTCATAAAAAGGCCTTTGTTGAAGGCGATTTGCTTTGGAAAACCATATTTTCTATTTGTTCCAAAGATCCTAAGTATGGCAAGTGGTTGCCAATGTGAGAAGGCCCTTTTATAATTAGCCAAGTACTATCAAGAGGTGTTTGTCATCTTAATGTAGATGTTGGGAAATGAACATAACAGGAATATAAACACAAGCTTTCTGAAGGAATATTATCCTAGCATGCTTGAGGTAAAAAAAAAGTGTCAAAAGATTGTTTTAACAACTACAAGCCAATTGTCATAGCTAACCAAGGCATGCAGGGCCAAAATTATTATTAATCTTCATATGTGCCACTCAAGTTGGTAAGTTTGTCTCAAGTTTACTTGGCAACATATCAAGATTGCTACTTCAATAGTCATTGATAGATTTAATAATTACAATTTTTTTCTTCTCAGCAAGTGTGACACATAAAGGATTGGAAAGTTAAACACAAAGGGATAACCTTTTTACCAATTATTTCACTACAATAAATTTTCTTTAGTGAGATGACATTTTTAACCCTAGTATAAAGATCCAACATAAGATTCGTTGTACTAGAGTCCAAAACATGCAATTAAAGAGATAAATAGTCATCAATGAGAGCTAAATAAAGCTACTGTCATAATGTATATGCTCCCTTATACATTAAACAAATCCACTATCGTCTATACCCTCTGCACTAAATTCAATCTAATCTGCAAAACGAACCACATAATTAAATTTTTACAACCTTTCCAAGATAAAGTGAAGTTTTTCTTCTTAAGTCTTTACCACTTTGCAAGCATTTAACATGGAAATTTGTTTATAGATACTATGTTAGTGAGGATGATAATTTCATTTTGACCAAATCCTTTGTCATAATATATGTTTACTTGACTTAAACAACACCTGAAGTAGATAACTAAACTAAAATTCATCAAGTACACTTCAAATTTCATATACATGGATTAGAATTTTCTGATTTTTGAGGCTTCAATCAGTATTTCAAAGAATAGCCTTTAATGTTTTACACTGTACATATATAAACACATGGCAAAATAACAAGCTTGCATAAATCATAATACAAATAACTCCATCAATGTGAGTTCTAATAACTTTTTCCTAATATAATTATGAGTTTCTTGGTCCATTAATCCCACTTTGTCAATTGTAATTCCTATAGTAAGAGAAAATCACCCCATGTTCAAAGACAAGCTAAAAAATCTAATTTACAGTGAATATAAAAATTGAAAAAATGAAATAATTGAGTAAATGACTAACAAATGGGATTATAAAAGATAAAATAGAAACATAGAAAAATCATTTATCCAATTTGGATAACTATATCTTTCATGCAAATAATACTATATATTGAGAGCATTGTCATCTAAATAGGATGTCAAATGCAACTACAACTACATCAAACACCATATGTGTTTTCATCTTTTGAATCACTTAGAGTGTATAAGCAAGTTATACAAGTTGTGGTCCTAGAAAGCTCAATTTAAGTGAGGATGTATCAAAAGAATGCATTATAAGATTAATGGCTAAAATTTGTTATTATTACCATGTACAAGCTTGATAGTTAATACTCCTTTACATGAAATATCATCCATATTGGAACATAAAATCCATCTATGTCAATGAGAAGATCTTAGAATGTAACATCCCATTTTTTCGTATATAAATTAAAAAAAATTATTAAAAAATAAATAGAGATTTAGAAAAATATTGAGTTTTTATAAATAAATAAATAAGGAGAAATAAATTTATTAAAATAATAATTTGAAGGAAAATAAAAATGATATTTTATTTATTCATTTGATAGGAAATAAAATAAAGTATTTATTTATAAAATGGAGTAAATAATAGGCTGTGAGTACCCTAACTATAAATAGAGGCATCTTAGGTTAGTTTTGAGACTAACGATGCTTCCTACGCGTCCTCTTCCTCTCAATTTCGTTTTCCTTTCTCCTCATCCCAAAACCCTCTCTTTTTCCCGCATACTACCGAATTTGTCTCAGAAAAACTACAATCTCGGACTCATTCACCGTTGGATCGTCGTGAAATTTTAGCACCAAGTACGGAACTCATTTCTAAACATTCTCACTATTGAGAATTATGAAAAAATGTCAAAGCTAAGAGAAATACCCTTTGCATCATAGCTTTTTCTTTTCCCATAGAAACCAAAAATTGTCTCAGTAAAACTACGATCTCAAACTCGTTAACCGTTGGATTGTTGTGTAATTTTGGTATTTGGTTCACGATGCATTTCCACACATCTTCACCGTTGGGATTTGTAAAATAGTGTATATGGATGGAGAAATAATCATTGCACGTAGACAGTGGAATGGAGGCTTCAATCCCTTTTCTTTTCTCTAACGCTTGGAAACCCTATCAGAACAATTAGAGGAAAAGCTTGAGGAATCTCAGGAAACTATTAGAGATGCCACTATCATTGTCAGAATACACACGTGAGCCCGCTTAGAGGTAAGGAATGAGTTTATCGCAATTGGGGTTAGAATGAACATGTGTAGGGGTTCTTAAAGGACCAAATTGGGGTTTATTTTGGGATGTTTATTGTATTAAAATTCTTCTTGTATGATTATGTGAAATTGTTGAGGGGTTTTACTCCCCATGGATTGAGAAATATTTTTTGTATAATTTGTTTGTGTTTTGAATAAGATTAGCGTAGTAAATAGTTATATTGGGATTATGAAATTGTTATTGAAATTGTATATAAGTGATAAATTAAATATATGATGAATTGTAGAATAATATATTACTTTGAGATTATAATATTGTTATGGAGATTGAGTATAAATGCAAAGTTGAATGTGTTAAATTGCGAGATACACATAAACATGAGATGATTAATTGTGACATAATGAGATGTGAAGTTGTGAACATGAGTTTTAGTTGTGAATAAGTGTGTGGTTAACACTTGATATGACATTACCTATGTTGTGAGTTGTGAATTATACAATAACCTGACCAGTGTTTATCTTTAGAAAAATGTTGATGCGTAATGTTAAAGGGAAAATGTAGGTTTCCTAGTTAGGAACCACTGTTAAATTGTAGCGCAATGTGTTAAACATGTTTGAAACACAAGTGTTAGGTCGTGGGTATTGTATAATTCATGAGCAGTGCCTGCTTATAATATTATTGTTGAAATCGAGTATAAATACAAAGTTGAATAGGTGTTAATTTGTGAGATGCATGTAAACCTGTGATGATGGATTTGTGACATTATGAGATGTTAAATTGTGGGCATGATATTTAGTTGTGAATAAGTGTGTGTGTTTAACACTTGATGCGACAATAATTATGTTGTGAGCTGTGAATTATACAATAACTCGACCAGTGTTTAAATTGAGAAAAATGTTTATGCGCAGTGTTAAAGAGAAAGTGTAGGTTCCTAGTTAGGAACCAATGTTAAATTATAGCATAATGTGTTAAACGTGTTTGAAACACGAGTGTGAGATCATAGGTATTGTATAATTCATGAGCACTGTATGCTTGCAAAAATTGTTTTAAGGGTTGGACCTGAATCAGGAAGGTGAGACCCTAACGGATTCTTTGGAGTTTAGGCCTTGGGGGTAAAGACACTCAGTTTGAGTGCCCCTTTAAGCCTATGTTGATCCCATATGGTTGGAGTATTATCGCAAAATGGAGTTACCATGACTGGTCACCATATGATTTTACTTAGTGAAAGTGACCTGACATACTCATTATGTGGTATGACTTGTTATGTATTCCTAAGCGCCCCATGGTGGTTTTTCACTGACATGGTACCACATTGCATATAGGCTTAAGTCTTAGTATAATTGTTGCATACCACTTGCTAATTGTTTATTTTGAAATTGATGATTGTTATTGTGTCTTGACTTGAGTTCGTGATTTATGTGTAATGTGATTAGCGATTGAAAAACAAATTTTAAAGATAAAGTGGTGAAGTGACGTGGGTTGTATTAAATTGAGTTATGCTATAAATAATTTCATAATTTATTTTGATTAAGTCTTGTTTATTTGTTTTGTCATTTTTTTTTGTGATAACTCACTCCCTGTGTGCTATTTGTGTTTGGATCCTGTGATGATCTCGAACCTTGTGTTCGTGGGAGTAGATGACTAGGTGAATGACTTTAAAGAACCTCGTGCCAGAGGACGTTGGGATACAATACTCTAATAGGATGTGACATTGGGGATGAATTTTTATTTTAATTGCATGGTGTTATTTTATTTTATTTTACCTCAATGATTTAACAAAACTTTTTTTTGTAAACTTTGGCGGCCTTATTTTGAGCCGAATATATTTTTAATAAGTCTTATTTGATAATAGTGAAGTGAATGTGAACCTTTATCCACGTGAATTTGTTGATCAATATTTTTATATGTTTTATTTATTTATATGTATGTCGGGGTAGAGGGTGTCACATAGAACATGGAAATGTTTGTTTTAACTTCTTATTTTCTATTTTTTGAAAATGAAAACATTGAAAATATGTTTCATTTTCATAATTAAACTCATAAAACATTTCATGCATTTAATTTAAATTAATAAGAATATATTAATAAATTTTTATTATTGAACATTATATAAATGAAAAAATATATATTATAACGAACACATAAATTATAATTATTTATTCTATGATATATTAGTCAATAATGAAGATATTTAAATTTTTTTAATGAAAAAAACCATAACAACTATAAATTGCATGATTATAAAATGGTAGAATACATGATCTATCTTCCATCATCTCATCATCAAAAGTGTGCGACAACCCCCTATACTAGTCTTCACATGTAATGTTGGAAACATATTTTGAATCTATTTCTGAATGACATCCTTATACGAAGAGTATTGATAGTTGAATGTTTTTTATTTTTCTTGTGGATGTTCTTTATTGTGAAAATCACACAAATGATGTATTTGTCTTCGAGATGAAGCAAGATAACAAGACTTGTTAGGAAATTTAGAGTCGATAACATAAAAGATACATATTAAATAAAATAAAAATATTTAAAAATGTAATAATATTATTTACAAAGTATCTCCATGGTGTTTCAAAATAAAAATATTTAGGAGTTAAAGCATCCAAACATACCCTTGGATAATTTGTTGTCCATCCTCGATCAGAGTAAATAAATGTGAATAATATATCAAACTCACATCTTGTTCGTACATAGCAATTTTTTTTTCCATATGTGAACTAATAATTGTTTAAAAAAATAAAAAATAGAAATATTAATTGATTGAAAATGAAAATTATTTTAGGTAACTTCATCCAACATCACATCAACAACTTATCAATAGCATAAATACATATTTATTGTTAACTCATTGTAACGACAAGGTACCCAACCTAACTCCTCTGTAGCATTGAGGTGTCTTGAGAATGTTTATATATACTTTTGAATCAAAAGCAAAATAGTATTTTTAATTAATATGTTATCTCAAAAAATATTTTAAAATTAGTATTTGTATACTTATTTAAAATTAATGTTTATATTTTAAATTAGTTTGACAACAGGCACATAGCGATTTCAACATTTGTTATCTTACATGCGTGACAGCCTTATCACATTAGAACAACTGTTACATATATTTTGAATTTTTTATGTAAAAGGTCTATAAAGGGGTTAACAATTTTGATAATATATCCAAATCTATTCCTTTGTAGCTGAAAGAAATTCCTATGGTCCCAAGGAACAAAGTAAAGAGCACTAAAACAATGATAGAAAATCGCATAGTATTGTCCGATTCATGTAAATAAAATTTATAGGAGGCTAAAATACAAATGATAAAACAAGCATATAGATGTATAAAAAAAACTATATAGATAAACATGTAATTATCCTCTTTGATTCTAAGATCATAATATTGACCATAGATTAATTTAGTAGGACCAATATAGGTTTTATATACTCTTTGGGTTGTTGGATGTTAAGTACAATGTCTTGTACTAGCATGGAGGCATAATTTTTTGGGTTACTTGATTTTGTTAAGGTCTAATCAATATATATGTTGGATATATTTAGGAGGTCACATCCATAGTAGTAGCAAACTGAATTGTGGAGATTGTAGAGTACAATGTGGTTGAATATCTTTGTTTTTGGATGTTGTGTGTCCTTTTAGGGCTTGGTTAGGCATGTTTCTTGTAGTCATTGCCTTGTGTTATTGTCTTGGTTAGGCATGTCTCTTGTAGTCATTGCCTTGTATTATTTGTTGGCTTGTTCATATCTTTGGCTTAGTTTAAAGCTCTTCTTTTTAACAGTATTAGCTTTTTGCCTCAAATTAATAAATGTTATAAAAAATGTTAATAACCATCATGATAACATTGATAATGTTCAGTAATATAAATAGCAATAACAAAAATAGAATTAATATTAACATTTTTCTAATTAATATAAATTAATAAATATATAGTAATAATATAAAAATTAACAATGGTAAATTTTAATTAGTGAATTAACAAAAAAGTTTTTGAATTTGTATGTCATTGTCATTTAGTCCCTAGCACTAAGGAAGACTCAAATAAGTTTCTAAAATTTCTTGGAGTTTCACCTAAGTATCTGAAAACAACTTTGTTTTTCTCGTTATGGTCCATAGCTTGGGACTTAAGTGATCAAAATAACATAACTTTAGAAATCAAAATGAGAAAAATAGATTAATTTCAAGGACTTAAATGAAATCATACAAAATTTAGTGACTTGAATTTCCTTCGTTTCAGGAACTGACATAACAACTAAATACAAATTCATTGACTAAATTTACTATTTATTCTATAAATATCAATTAACTAAGTAGTATTTCAAACTTAATTTCATTTTATACTTGTTTTATAGGATCATTATGATCTCAAAGCAATTTATTAATTAAATTACATTAAAGGAGGGATTAACAATTCTTCCTTATGATTTGTTTTGAAATCCATTGGACTATTGCTCACTATGTCCTTCCTTGTCTTGGTGCATATTACCACAATGTTGACAAAACAATAAGCAAGAATTATCAAACTAAGCAATTGGCTAAGTGGATCAATAATCACCATTAGGATTTACCAAAAAGGTTTTTTAATAATTTGAAACAACTTTCATAGGTGTTCATGGCAACAATGGAGGTGATAAGGATGTGTATATGAGGATTTTTAAGATCTTCTGCATATAGGGTTATGGGAAGTCAGGAGGAACATTGCGAGTGTATATGGAAAATGTGTATGAAATAAGGTTATATTCTTCATATTGTGATTCATAATTGATAGATTACCTAACCAGTGGAATGTGAGAAAAAGGAATGCAAGAAACACTGCTCATGTGATTTTCTTATGTATCTTCTCTGATATGGTTGCTTGTGTGATTTTCTCATGTACCTTATATAATATGGTGTAGAAGGTGTGCTATAAATGGTTGGATCTGCATATTGTTCTTCCTAACACAACAGAGCACGACAGACAAAATGCTCATATGTCATATTTCAAGAAGTTTAACTTTGTGTGGCGATAGTTTAGGATACAGTAGCATAGTAAGTTTTCAAGAATGAGGTGCCACATGTAAATTCTGTTTTGGATAATATAATTTTGATTTTGTGGTGTTGATTTGCAACAAAAAGGCTAGAATATGTAATCCCTTTAATACATGGATTTGCAATCTAAAAACTTGTCCAGAAGATTTTAGATAAAATGTATGATACATTATTATAAGGCAGATTAGTAAAGGGTGAGTGTAGAATATTTGGGAAAGAGGATTCATTTATGCAAGATTAATCTTGAAGGATATCGGTATATTTCATGAAATTGTATTAGAATATGGCTTTGTCATAAAAGTAAGTTAATAAAGATTTAAGAATACTTATTTAGCAAAAGATGTAAAGTTTGTTGGTTCTCCTAGATAGTAGAGCTAAAAACCACATCACTTCCACTCATTCAAGGTCCAAATAATTTCATACTACAAGAATACATGAATCTGAAATGAGTCACGATAATCAAATAAACACAATTCATATTGATTTACCTAGCTAGACTGGCTTATAGACAATGAATCCAATCAACAACACAAAGAAAAAAAAATAGATGCAACCTCAAACATATTGACATTCACTTGTTTCTATCAATTAAAATCACAAGCCTTGACTAATTCCCTAAACATATGCAAAAAAAATTAAATAACCTCAATACATTAGTTCCCAAAACCAATCCATGCATATTATAATTACATCCAATAACAATTATAAAAAGATTAGTCATTGTTCACACATTACCAACAACAATCCATTTTCTGTCGCCAAAATAAAATAGACTTGAAAATATGATGCATTCTTGAACTATATTCCATCACATCACATGACAACTTCTCAATCACTATTCACATGTCTAGTACTCCATGAAAGAACTCCATTCAAATGACATTTAATGCATTAGAATTGAAATAAAAATGTGAATGAAATTGATAAAAAAAGGAAAAATGCCAAATGCTTGTAATGAATTTTATTTATAATGAATCGTTTTTCATTAAAAAAATGTTTTCTTTTATTTCTTTCTAATGATATAAAAATATCTAATTTCAAAGATAAATCAAAAAGGTCAAGTTTGGAAAATATAACATATTTTGCTTGATGTTCCTCTCCTTATTTTACCAAGTAATCTTATGTTTTATGTATCATATTAGATAGATTCCACAACACTATCATTATATATCTAAATGATTCAATTTCAAATTAAGACATTTATAATCATGAAAAAGAGAAATATGAAAGATATCACAAACTACTTATCTTCCCTATGTATAAATCAATGAACACAATAAACATAAAATTGGGTGATATATGTATAAGAATTCAAATTCAAAAACATAAAAATGATAACATGTTTATCCATATTCAGAACTTATAACCAAACTAAAAACACAACTAAAGTGAACCAACCAAGAACAAAAACATATGACACATATAATTCAGAAGCCAAACATCCGACTCTACAACTGAATACATATAAATCAAAACAAACCAATTTGTGAGCCTGTCCTTAAAAAATACATACAGGCACTACACAGTACACAAATGGAGTCAACTAAACTAGCATTGACATCGCAAATTTAAAAACCAAAGACTACGGTAATTGCTTAAAAGAACTAATGTAACGTCAAAAACTAAAATTAACTAATCAATTAAAACACAACAAAGCATGTTAATCTAACTAGCGTGATTGACTTCAATAGTACTATATTTCCTTGATTGATTTTTGTCATCTATAATTTCATTAGCAATATAATAATCACCAAAGAGCTGCATGGTTCAAGAAAGAAAAACAAAATGACTAAACAGTAATAGAAAATTGGAGTTAGGGAAGGAAACAACTAACCAAATATTTTAAAAGGACTTTTCATGTATACATAAACCTTTCCAAGCATCCTAGAATTTTGCATCTTTATAGAAAAAAGGAATGAGCATGGAAGAAGGATTAGTGAGATTTTTCATGAAAAATACACTTGCAAGAAAGGTAAAACACACTTTTAAAAGGCAGGTACGGAAAAGACCTAGTGCCAAGTTGAACATGAAGATCAATAACCATTTTTTCTTCATATTTTGATAAAAGGCCTCTATTGAAGATTTATAATTTTTTTTCAATATCCTTTAAGTTCAAAAGTTGTGAAGCTATGGAAGCTAAATGCATACGTACTATAAACCAAAATTGTCAATTCCATTTTTTTTCAAATATTTTAAAGTGAATTGGATTGAACAATCTATCAATAGCAATATCCATATCCAACTCCAAGAAATGACACACACTAAATTGAAGAGAAAAATAAAAGAATGAAAGTAAAAAACTAAAAAATCAATGAAAAGAAAATCAACATATATAATAACTGCAATGTTTATATATTTTAAAATATTGTTGGCATCATAGACTAATTGATGAGAAACATCTTCATTTTAATAATAAACTAAAAAAACTATTGAGTAATTACTTTATTTTTATTATCATGAATAATTATCATCTAACCATTAGTAATACACTAAGACACTAACCCATAGGATTAACGTAGTGATGTAAAACCATGTTATATTCACATGTGGGAAAGTAATCTATTTAGTGGGAAAATTCATATTTGATCTCCACCATTTGCACAGTGAAAGTTTAATTTTAACACACACATATAAAATTAGAATAATAAAAAAAACATACACACAAAATTTAAAGTTTTATAATTAAAATTTCTATAATCACAAACTTTAAAGTATCATTAGTAAAAAAAAATCTAAATATATATTTTCATTCATGTAAGTTATAAATATACTTATTTATTTAATTTATGTATCAATTATAAATTGCGTAAATAATTTTCATATCAGTTAAAAAATATATAGTAATTATAAAATGATAATTTTTCTTTAAACAAATCCTTTAATACTCCATAGTCAAGACATAGATATTTATTAAAAAATTATTCACAAATAATGTAATTAGATTAGCTAAATGTATAAATAAAAAATAAAATTTAAAACTATTTCACTAAGATAAATAATAGTAAAAAGTATTTTCAAAATTTTTATAAGTGTAAAAATAAAAAAAAATATGTGTTTCCATTAATGAATCGCTTATTTCATATGAAACAAAGATATTTAAAGATGGAAATATAAATCATAGTATCAATAATAGGATAAAGATTACAAAAAAAATTAATACCTCCAAAAGGTCATAATGGGAATTACACTATTATTTGAACAATAACTTAAGCCTTGCAAGTTTTTTGTGATTGTTAAATTTATAGATTGTGTTACCAAAGTTTTTCTTCCATGAAAGACATTTTTTATTTTGAAGAAAAAACATAAGCAGATACATGTGTATTACGGTTGTTCCTGGTGCGGTTTGGTACGGTTTTGGCTTCAAAGTAGTTTGTAGCAAACAAGAAAATTAACTGTAGTGGGTTTAATTTGGTTTAGATTATTTATTCAATCCGAACCAAATCAAACCAATCTTTTATGGTTTGGTTCGATTCGATTTTTGCGATTTGAAAATTCTACTAGTAAGTATTAAAAAAATGCTTAAAAAGTTTGTTACAGTTAGACAAAACTTGAACAATAACTAGTTTAATAATCAAGGTATAAATGGTCAACTTAATGTTTCAAATTGAATAATAATCATTCAACTTAAAAGTAATCATTTAACTTAAAAAGTAAACCATTAAACTTAGTAGTAAAAACAATATGTAATTCTTGCTTTCACTTGAGAGTGATGTTAGGCTTTCAGTTTAGGGTTCCACGAGAGAGGAGAGACTAAGAGATTGAGTGTTAAGCATTTTAGTCTTAGATTTAGACTGAGTGTAAGTATTGTCATTTCACATAAGTTTAAAGATTCATTTTTGCATATGTATATGACTAATATAAGTCTTATATTAGACTAATGAGTGTGGTTCAGTTTGGTTTCTATGGGTCAAACTGAAAGGCGAACCGAATCACGCAGTTTGGGAAAAACAAAAACCAAACCAAATCGATGCCCTTCGGTTTTTTTTTTTTTTGCGATTTGTGGTTTTTCGGGCCGGTTTTCAATTTTACACTTTGTTTGGTTCAGTTCTAAACACCCCTAATGTGTATCATCAATGACACCAATACAATTCTACATTTAAAACATAGATAATAATTTAGTACCAAAGTTAGAACTAAGTATCGATTAATATAAGGAAAATATTTTGTATTACCAATGATATGAGGATGTGTAGTTGTCTAAAGTCTTTGTCAAATAATACTTTTACCCAACTTGCATATTGATTTGAGAAAAAATTTAAACCACACTTGTTTATCATGTGTAGATAATGTTGAAAGTGTTTTGCAACAAGTAGAATACACATGTTATTACACTATGATAAAGCACATTGCAACTACTTCATCTAACCTCACCTTTTTTCCACCTTTCAAATTTCCAACATTTTAAAAAATTTCTCAAATATTCACAAAGACATCATTTCTCATTCTAAAATTCTTATGATATCTATCTTTGTGACCAAGTAAAAATTCTAGTGTATACATAGCTCTACTCAGCAATAAAGTCCTATATGGTGTCTTACTTACAAAACTTTTTCATATTCCATCGTTAGTGAACAATAAGTAAATTCCTTATCTCATCCAAACTATATATCAATGTTATTGTCACTTGAATAACTAATTGTGAGTTAATATGTATATATACTAACAACCTATTCAAGTAAATTATAAAGTTAAAAAAGTTCACTAACACAAAGCATTCAAATACATTGTTCAAAACATAAACATAATTTGATATTCACCCAAATAAATAACACGTACTAGAAATGAAATACAGAAACTTAAACAAATCGGCATGATGTAGTCATAGAGAAACAAATTAGAGAGTTGGAATAGAAGAGAAACATGAGCCGGTTTTATTGAATGAATGGACATAACTTATATACAAGCTATAGCATGCCAATTGCCACACACTGAATAACAAAATAAACTAACTAACCCAAAACTGAATGGTTGGCAACTAAGTCTCAAACTAACTAACTAATATTGGGCCATATACAATAATCTTCACCTTGGTCCAATACTTAGCTAATGTTTGACTATTACTCTAAACTGATAACATTCAACAATTGTAAACAATAATTGAACTTTTCAAAGGGTAAAGCCTTTGGGGGCATGTCTACAACATTCTCCTCTATTGTTATCTTCTTAATAGCTACAACTCCACCATTGATCACATCTCTGATGAAGTGATACTTAACATCCATGTGCTTTGTTCTGTCATGATGCACTTGGTTCTTGCTCAAACTTAGTTTACTTTGATTGCCACAATGAATTGTTGTGGTTTCCAACTCTTTCACTTTGAGTAGTTTTGAAACCAAGCCTCTCAACCACAATGCTTCTTTTACAACTTCACTAGCTGCCATATATTTTTCCTTAGTATTGGATAGAGCCACTACTGGCTATAAATTAGCCTGCTAACTAACTATGTTTTCAAAAACCTTGAATACATAGCCAATAGTAGACTTTCTAGTGTTGATGCTTAAAATCCACATACCCTTCAATCTTAGGAACTTCACCATGATTAACATACTTCAGTCCAACACCAATGGTTCCAGATATGTATCTCAGAACCCATTTAGCAGCCTCCAAATGCTTCTTGCCTAGATTGGCCATAAATCTGCTTGCCACACTCATAGAATATGATAGATCTGGCCTGCAGCAAACCATGGAGTACATGATACTTCTAACTGCACTTGTATATGCACTTTCTGCATGTAGGTTACTTCCTCATCGGACTTTGGCTCTTGCTCCTTAAACAACTTTAAGTGTTGTGCTAAGGGAGTGGTAACTAACTCTGATCCTTTCAAATTGAACCTTCCTAAGACCCTTTAGAGGTAACTACCTGGGATAGGTGCAAGTCCTTTTTATTCCTATTCCTAGTAATTTCTATACCAGGAATATTCTTAGCCTATCCTAGATCTTTCATCTCAAACTCTAGATTCAACATTTCCTTTAACCTAGCAATTTCTGTCAAACTTTGACTGGCCAACAACATATCATCAACATAGAGCAACAAGTAAATTGGCTTCACACTCTTATGACATTTCCAATAAACACAACAGTCATAAACACTCCTAGTGAATCCAATTTTAATCACATACTCATCAAATCGCCTATACCACATTCTAGGAGATTATTTAAGACCATATTGAGATATATTGAGTAAACACACCTTATGTTCATCACCTTTGTTGACAAAACCAGTAGGTTGCTTCATATAAATGGTCTCATCTAGCTTTCTATGCAAAAATATTGTTTTGACATCCATTTACTCTAGCTCCATCTTGTATCTGAGTAATATCACTTGCTTTAGTCTTCACTTGAAATTGTGAGCTTTGGCTTCCAACAAACCTCAATGGCATAATCAGGTTTGCCTTTTATAGTTCATTAAACACTACACCTATATTGATTATGCACCTCTTGTGTCCAGACTCCAAGCACCAAAGTTTATGTCCCTTCACCCTTTCTAGATAGCCTATGAAGATACACTTTAAGGCTCTCAATTCCAACTTGTCATGCTTGAGATAAGCATAAGTAATGCAACCAAAAGTCTTCAGCTCACCATAATAAGCTTTCATGCCACTCCAAACTTCCTATGGGGTCTTAAAACCTATGGCAGTTGAAGGACTTTGATTTATTCAATAAATAATAGTGCTAACAACCTCTGCCCAAAAGGACTTTGGCAATTCAACATGGTTTAACATGCACCTGACTTGCTCCAATATGGTTCTATTGAACTTTTCCACTAAGCCATTTTGTTGTGGTGTCCCTCTCACAATTAAGTGTCTAGCAATGTCATTCTCTTTGCAAAGAGTTTTGAACATTTCATCATAAAATTCAAGCCCATTACTTGTCCCTAGTTTCTTCAACTTCCTTCCTGTTTGAGTTTCAACTAGAACTTTCCATTCTTCAAACACTTTGAATGCTTCATTTTTGTGTTTCAGAAAATGGACCCAGACCTTTTGAGAGAAGTCATCTAATAATAAAAGAAAATACCTTGCCCCTCCGTGTGACTCAATTCTGGATGGTCCCCATAGGTCAGCATGCACATAATCAAGAGTTGTATTGCTGGAATGAGTGTTGGTGGGAAATTTCAACCTTTTTGCCTTGCCAAGCACACAATGCTCACAAAAATTCAATGACTCAATCTTGTTTTGCACAAAAGCAACATGTCTTGCCAATTCTTCCATCCCTCTTTGACTGACATGTGCCAACCTGCAGCGTCATAACTTGGTGTTATGCTCAACTGCAACATTTGCAGAATCTACAACAACTGTCTGCCCAACTAGATAGTACAATCGATTCTTCCTTACTTATTTCATGATCAACATATTTCCATTATAGACTTCAAGGCTACCTTGATCACACTTGTAGCCACAACCATCATTGTCCAATGTGCCTAAAGAAATTAGATTTCTCTTCAATTCTGGGACATGTCTAACATCTTCCAGCACCTTATCCATTCCGTTGTACATTCTGATCCTTAGTGACTCAACCCCAATCACCTTAAAAGACTTATTATTTCCTTACAGTACAATGCCACCTTCAATTTGCTTATAATTTTAGAAGCAACCTTTATTAGGACACATATGGAATAAGCACCTTGAATCCAAGATCCACTCTTTTTTAGAGTCTTCGTTTGACACAACTAGGGCCTCCACATCCACATTGTGCTTACTTCACTCATTGAATCTTGACTTATTTGGACAATCCTTCTTGAAGTTCCCCTCTTTATCACAGATGAAGCACTTCATTTTCTTATTCTTGAACTTTGATTTATTGTTCTTGAAATCCTTCTTCCCATTCTTGTTACTTGTAAAGAGCCCTTTAGCTGTTTCTTCCTTCTTGGAGTCATTCTCCCTTTGACTTTCTTTTGAGTTTAATGTTGCCTTAACCTCAACCATTGATAGAGTGGCCTTCCCATATAACATTGTATCAAAAAAATGCTCAAATCGTTTGGGAAAGGAACTCAACAAAATAATAGCTTGATCTTCATCTTCTACCTTAACATCAATGCTATTCAAATCCAAGATGATCCTATTGAAATCATCCAAATGTTTCTTCAAAGGCTTTTCCTCCTCCATCAATGATGCATACAAGCATTTCTTGAGGTACAATCTATTTGCCAAGGAATTCTTCAAGCACAAAGACTCCAACTTCTCCCATACCACCATGGCAGACTTTTCTTTAGCCACTTCCCAAAGCATTTCATCTCTAAGGCTAAGCAAGATTGCACTATGAGCTTTCTTCATCACCTTTGTGTGTTTCCTTTCCTCAATCTTTGAGATTGCTTCCTCTGAAAGTGCTGCATCTAAGCTTGGATGAAATAGTAATGCATTCATCTTCACCTGCTAATGACTAAAGTCATCTATACCACTAATAAACTTTTCAATCTCCATTCTTGCCATAGCCATGATCTCCTTCCTTGTCCCTTAGGATTTTACTTCAGGTACTGATACCACTTGTTATCAAAGAAGATTGATGTAGTTATAGAGAAACAAATTAGAAAGAGTTGGAATATAAGAGAAACATGAGTCGATTTTATTGAATGAATGGCCAAAACTTATATACAAGCTATAGTATGCCAATTGCCACACATTGAATAACAGAATTAACAAAAAACCCAAAAATGAATGGCTACCAGTTAATCCTTAAACTAACTAACTAATATTGGACGATATACAATAGTTCTTACTCTCATTGTTCAGCCCATTGGCTTAAAGTTGCATCTAATTTCCTAATTTAAAATTTTTTGCTTCTTTACATTGGTGCTTACTTGAAAAGGAGATGGTTTCATTTTTTTGTGTGTTTGAGTCTGGTGATCACTATTTTATAACAATAGTCTTGGAATTGCTAATCAAAATGAGGGAACTCAATGCATTGTTTTAGTATTGTAGCTTAGAATCGTCAATAGAGGAGGGAGAGGTATGTGCTTCAAGTCATAGCCATTGGTTGTGAGGTCAATGGATCATGAAAATGTACTTAGGAAAGTTATTTTAAGTTTTTCTTTGAATATCACATGACAATCTACTTGGGCACTTCTTATGCTTAGCAAAAAGTCTCTTTAATTGTCTTTTTTTTAAAAAATTAATAAAAAAATATTGTGACAATTTTTAATTATCACTATGTTAAATTAAATATTTTAAAACTTAAAACACTAATGACATTAGCAACAAATTTGTAGAAATGTGAAGACAAACTATTCAAAAATAGGATAAATACCCATTTTGGCTGTAAAAAGTATGAGACGGTGACAAATTGGTTCTTGAAAAATAGAAAATTCAAATTTAGTTCCGGAATATACAAAAAGTGCGACAGATTAGTCCTATAAATAATTTAATGAGAAATTCATCCTAAACTTTACAACTTAATGTCAAATTGATCCTAAAAAATACAACTTATTATCAAATTGATCCTTGAACATTACAACTTAATGACAAAATGACCTCACACATTTAATGATAGGACCAAAAAGTGCGACAAATTAGTCCTGTTGTTGAATTTGTGAGACCATTTTGTCATTAAGTTGTAATGTTCAATGACCAATTTGACAATAAGTTGTATTTTTTGAGGATCAATTTGACATTAAGTTACAAAATTTAGAGACCATTTTGCCATTAAATTGTCTACAAAACTATTTTTGTCACACTTTTGCACATTTAGGGACTAAATTTGAATTTTTCATCTTTTAGGATCTAACTTGTGAGCGTCTCACACTTTCAAGGATGAATTTGACTATTTATCCTGAAAATACGCTAAAGCATAAACGACCAAAAGTGATATTTAATCTTTTTTTACCAATAACTTCATGGAATAACAAGAGCCCATTTGGAATCAACCCATCTATATTTTATTGGGCCTACTCCATGATACACCCACATGTGTTATTATTAGTCTCTACAAAAAATGCTATTGCCCCCTACAACTACATAAAATTACCCTTATGTCCCTAAATTCAAAACTCCTCACCCCTCCCTTTTCCTTCTTCCTTTCTCCCTCCAGATGCACCCCCACCTCCTTTCTCCCCCTAAACACATGAGACCCTCTTTCCTTCTTCGTTTCTTTCCATTAGAAAACCCTTCCTTTCCCCAAAACACACAAAACCCTTCCCTTCTCCTTTTTCTCACTTCTATCCCTTCAGTGCCCCTCTTTGCAATGACATTTTTTCATGAATTTATGTCCAATAGAATTGTGATTCTATTTTAGATATTGCTACAACAGGATCACAACTCCGTTATTTATTTTTTTCAAAGCAAAAAAGCAACAAAATCATGATTTCGTTGTAGCCTTAATTACAACAGAATCACGATTTGGTTACTTATCTTTTATGGGATTTGAATGCCACAATGGAATCATGATTCCAGAAACAAAAAGTTATGACATTCAAATCCCATAAAAATGTTTTTTTAAAATGTTATTTTTTTTCTTATTTTTTTATTTTTAATTCAAAATGCTTATTCATGTTTATTATTTTCTTAGACAAATGTAATGTTTTTTTATTTTATTTTTTAGTTAAATATAATTTTTTATTATGAAGGATTATTGAGTTATTTTTCTTTTTTTTTTTATGACTAGCACGAAGCAGACATCGTACGTTGCTGGACACGACCCCCTTCCCCCATGAAGACCCCTCACAGGAAGGGGAAGATACTATAGGGAGGCATTATAGAGTGACTACGTCAATGCGCCTTGCCTTGTTGGCAAGCGACGATAATGGTTGCAGGTAGAGCTAGAGCCATAGCCAAAGCCAGAGCCAACTGTTGATAGGATCATTGGACCTCCATTTGGGAAATGGTCTAGTTGATTTGTCTCTTTTTTTGGTCTTATAGGGACTACTGTGTTTTTCATGTTTGGATCCATTAGGAGCAACTAGAGCTTAAGCTTGTTAGTCACGGCGCCCAGGAGCTACCACTCTTTATTCCTTCGCAAGTTAGGGTTTACATGGACCGGTCGTGGTTATCAAATTTTGTTACAATGTTGTATCATTTTAGTATCTCAGCAACCTAGATGATTGCCACGAGTATGCATGGGGAGTAGTTGCATTGGCGTACCTCTACGACCATCTCTCCTAGGCGAGCTAGTATGACAACAAGCAAGTAGAGGTTATATGATGTTATTCATGGTAAGTAAATTACTTCAGTATTGTAATTATTTTTATTATTATTTTCTATTACTGTAATTTTTTTTTTTACATTCATAGACATTTTCACATCCATCCAGTGTTGGCTACTTAGAGACTTTGGGTTATGATGTTGATGACCCGCTAGCCATTAGATGGAAGCCAATGAGAGGTATCGAGAATGCCTTTCTGGTTAGGGAGAAATTGATAAGCTCGAGGGCACAAGTCATCATTAGTTCATACAACAAGCTTTCTGATTGTTGTCGAAGGACTTAGTAGCTGGGTGCAACTTAGACACATAGAGACAACCAAAGAGGACTGCCAAAGAAGGTGGCAAGAATGGTAAGAAGGGTGGCAGAGGCGGTTGATTATTATTATTATCTTTTGATGTCGTATATACAATTTTTATTGTTTTGACATATTTCTTTTAGTTTATGCTATGGTTGAATTACATTTTTTTTTGTGCATCAATTGTTTAAACAACATGTGCCTAATAACAACAATGGTATCTTCAATTGATTCATAAAATAAACATCAACAACTACAAAAGCATTGATAATACAAACTTTTCTTTAAAAAAAACAACAACCAATGTGTGATTTTAGAATGTAAAAAACATAACTGCATAAATTTATCATGCAATAGAACAATGTTTTCATCAACATATCTTGGTTTGTGTAGCAGGGCAAGGATTTCATTTGAAGATTGACAAAAAGTTGCATTCAACTCAATCAAACCTTTGCTACTAAATTCTGAAAAGATGAAAAATATTTTTCTCACATTATCATCACGTTTAAGCTCCAGACACTCGTATTCAACACAACCATCACTTACATAAACAAGTTGATGATAAAAAAGATCAAGTAAAATTTTGCAACTCCGATGACATCCATAATTATTTTCCTTAAAGCATAAAACAACATGTCCTAACTTGTAGAAGCAAAGCTTCATGGAGAATCAAAGGTGATTCAAAGGTGTTTTGATGATAACAATGATGATGACAAAAAGCTCAAAGATCAATCAAAGAACAACTCAAGTGAATAAAGAACAATTCAAGAGTTCAAGATAAGAATCAAGAAGAATTCAAGACTCAAGAAGAAAGTCTAGAGACAATAATCAAGATTCAAGGTTCAAGATCTCAAGAATCAAGATCAAGATTCAAGAATAAAGAGAAGACTCAATCAAGATAAGTATTAAAAAGTTTTTTCAAAACTTTGAATAGCACATGAGTTTTTGACAAAACCTTTTACCAAAGAGTTTTTACTCTCTGGTAATCGATTACCATATTGTTGTAATCGATTACCAGTAGGAAAATGAGTTTGAAAAAGTTTTAAAACTGAATTTACAACGTTCCAATTATTTTCAAAAAGCTGTAATCGATTACAATGTTTTGGTAATCGATTACCATTGCCCTTGAACGTTGAAATTCAAATTCAAATGTGAAGAGTCACATCCTTTCACTTAAAAGCCTTGTGTAATCGATTACACTAATTTGGTAATCGATTACCAGTGTTGTTTCTAAATAAATCAAAAGATGTAACTCTTCAAAAGGTTTTTGACTTTTTCAAATTGGTTTTAAGTTTTTCTAAAAGTTATAACTCTTCTAAATGGTCTTCTTGGCCAGACATGAAGAGTCTATAAAAGCAAGGCTTTGATTTGCTTTTCAAGACACTTTGATACTTATTCATACAATCCTTTACAAGCCTTGAATCTCTTTGAACTTCTTCTTCTTCTTTGTACCAAAAGCTTTCTGAAGTTTTCTGGTTTTCAAAACCTTGAAAACTTGTGCTATTCATCTTTTCATTCTCTTCTCCCTTTGCCAAAAAGAATTCGCCAAGGACTAACCGTCTGAATTCTTTTTGTGTCTCTCTTCTCCCTTTTCCAAAAGAACGAAGGACTAACTGCCTAAATTCTTTTGTGTCTCCCTTCTCCCTTGTCAAAGAATTCAAAACGACACAGTCTGAGAATTCTTTTGATTCTTCCCATTCCCTAATACAAAAGTGTTCAAAGGACTAACCGCCTGAGAATTCTTTTGTATCCTCATTCACAAAGTATCAAAGGTTTAACAGCCTGAGATCTTTGTCTTAACTCATTGGAGGGTACATCCTTTGTGGTACAAGTAGAGGGTACATCTACTTGGGTTTGACTGAGAACAAGAGAGGGTACATCTCTTGTGGATCAGTTCTAGTGGAGGGTACATCCACTAGGTTCAAAGAGAACAAGGGAGGGTACATCCCTTGTGGATCTTTGCTTGTAAAAGGATTTTTACAAGGTTGAAAGAAATCTCAAGGACCGCAGGTCGCTTGGGGACTGGATGTAGGCACAGGTTGTTGCCGAACCAGTATAAAAATTCTTGTGTGTTTGTTTCCTTCTTCCCTACTCTTTTACTTTCCACTGTGCATTTAATTTCCACTTTTACTTTCTGTTAAGTTTCTCTTCTACTCCATATTCTCTTAACAATTTAGTAAAAGCCTTAGAAGAGTAATTTTTTAATTAGTAAAGGTTTAGGAATAATTAATTCAACCCCCCTTCTTAATTATTTTGAGGCCACTCGATCCAACATAACTTATTGTGATGACTTTAAGACCACTAGGACATTCAAACAATATCCTTCAAATGATGAAATCATGTCATCATCACAATACATAATAACAAATACATTCTTCATGTTTTAAGCAATATGGTAAATATCAAGCAAAGGTGTTAAGTTGCACCAAATCTCTACTATTATTTATATTATATGATATATTGTTCTCTTGTGAGCCATACTAATGGTTGAGATTGCACCAACAATGTAATTGGTTTGCATTGTGTCTATATTTAATACGGTTGGTATGCATATTAGAGTAAAACAGTGTTTAATCAATACGTCTAAAAAAACCAATATTCAATCAATAAATGCAGTGTTGCACTATTTAATCAATAAAAACACTAATGTGTTTATTTTTTTTCATTTTTTAAAACAATACAACAAAATCTAGATTCTATTGTTTAATTTCTTTTCACTTCAACAAAAGTTGTTATGTATGGGGTGATAAAAAAAATATACAACAAAATTATAATTTCATTATACATTATACAACAAAATCACAACTTTGTTGTCATAAAGGGGATGCGAAAATGGTTGCGTAATGGAATCATGATTCTATCATGCATTTTATTTAAGAGAATCATGATTCCATGATAAAGTCATTTTTGAAATAAAAAAAGGAATCAGCTCCTTGGTAGAAGCAAATATCAACTCCCTACACCCACACCCTAGCCCATTCACTCCTCCATCCGAAAGATGGGTGTTGCTAGGTGCACCGAGCACCATTGCTTGTGCACCCAACAATTTAAGTGAAGTGACAAAAATGCCCTTCACTTAAATCTTAAAAACCCTTCCTTCTACGTTGTGTCTATACGCCTTAGCAACCCTGTTCTTCCTCTTCTTCCTTCATTCTGCATTTTGTACCGCGCCGCCAACGTCCTCAGCTTCCATTGCCACTATTGAGGCTATCTCCACCATCGTCATGTCGTTTCTGCCGTTGAGGTAAGTTTTCTTTTATGATTTTAATGGTTGCTGGTGGGCGTTTGGAATCCGTATTTTTTTTAATTATTAATAAATTAATTTTATTTACGTTTTTTAATAGTGAATTTTTTTATTTACAAATATATTATTTTGATTTTTGTTTTTAAATAGTTATTTTTTATTAAATATAAATATATTATTTTGATTTTTGTTTTAAATAGTTATTGTTTATTTTTTAAATAAAAATAAATTATTCTGAATTATATTTTTAAATAGTTATTTTTTTTAATTGTAAATATAATAATTTTATTTTTTAAAATAGCTATTGTTTATTTTAACTATAAATATATTATTATGATTTTTGTTTTGAAATAGTTGTTGTTTATTAATTATAAATATATAATTTTGATTTTTTTCTGAAATAGTTCTTTTTTAATTAAAAATAGATTATTTTGAATTATGTTTTGAAATAGTTATTTTTTTAATTAAAATATATTATTTTGAATTGTTTTTAAATAGTTATTGCTTTTTTAATTATAAATATATTATTTAGAATGTTGTTTTTAAGTAGTTAATATATTTTAATAAAAAATAGATTATTTTCATTTTTGTTTTGAAATATTTAGTTTTATTTTTAATTATAAATATATTTATAATTATTATATATTAGTTTATTTGTAAAAAAAAGGCAAGGAAACCTATTTTTTGTTTTTTATGTAATTAATTAATTATAGTGTTTTTTAAGTTGCTTCTTAATAAAGAAGTTATTTTGATTACATAAAATTAATTAAAAAATAGATTTTGAATATATATATATATATATATATATATATATATATATATATATATATATATATATATAATAATTTTGTTTATTTATGAATTATTGTATAGTAATTGATTGAAGTATTATTTGAATTTTGACATAAATTTTTATGTATGTTCAAATTTGCAGATTATGGTTAGAATCAGAGGTTTGGGTCATGCTTTAGGCAGAGTTATAGGAAGAGCCCTGCGAAGAGAAGATAATCGTGATTCAGATGAAACTCCTTAGTGGCGAAGGCCCATAACATCTGCACATAGGTAACGAGAAGCTGCCCCTGTTGCTGAGGATGTTCATCACGTGGATGACGTAGCTAATGAGGTCTTCCAACAGCCTCAAGAAGCAGTTGTTAATGCCCACGGTTTTCTAGGCGGGCCGCATGACACATCAGTTCTGATTGGCTATGTTGATCATGTTGCAGTCATTGTTTGGAATGAAGAGGTATTTATATTTTTAAATAAATTATATTTCAATAAGTATTTGTTATTATTGTTAATTTTTTTAGGAACATCCTGAATTGAAGCTATCCTCCCATGAAAGGAAGGTTCAGAAATTTGAGAGGCCTGCTGCAAAGATTGAAGGGTTAGTTGCTGCCACAAGATTGAGTCCTTTGATCGCATGTTCATTGGACACTGGCGATCGAGGACTTATATCGACTTTTGCAGAGAGGTGGCACAAGGAAACTAGCAGTTTCCATCTTCCTATAGGAGAGGTGACCATCACCCTCGATGATGTGGCCTCTTTGCTTCATTTGCCCATCACAGGCGCCTTCCATAGCTTTGAGACTCTTCATGTTGATGAAGCGGTGTTGCTGTTAGTGGAATTACTTGAAGTTAGTCAGATGAAGCCAAAGCTGAGACAATATAGTGTCATGGGGCATATGTACAACTATCATGGCTACGAGACATTTATCATAGCAAATGTGATGCCGCACACTGGATTGTAATAGCTCGAGCTTATCTGCTGCATTTGCTAGGTTGTTCTCCTTTTGCTAACAAGAGTGAACACACGTGCAAGTGGTGTTCTTGGATGCCTTTCGAGACCTCACTCAGAATGGAAGCTATGCATGGGGAGCTGTCGCCCTAGTGCATATGTACGATAATTTGAATGATGCGTCTAAGAGCAGCAACAGATAACTTGTTGCATATATCACACTATTGCAAGTAATTATAATTGAATTTATTTTTTTTGTTTTTTATTTTTTCTATGTATTGATTTGATTTTTTTTGTTTCGAAAATATGTGTAGTGTTGGATTTATGAGCATTTTCCATCTGTTACTGAGGTTATTACTATTGAAAACTATTATGAAAGGAAACCATGTGCCTACCGCTGGACCTCTGGGAAGGCATTACCAATGTCGACGTATCGAAAATGTCTAGATTGATTGACGTCTGATGTTGTTTGTTGGATGCCTTACGCTGACCACCGTGCAGTTAGAGAGTTTGAGCTTATTTCTTATTTTTCCAGACATATACGATAGGGTCCCGTTGTTATCATACATCGACCAGAGAGGGTTGTGCGGCAGTTTGGGTATGTTCATACTATTCCTCCACACTCTTCGGATTCAAGATTATGCTTAGAAGATATTAATGACAAATGGAAGTACTTCTATGAGTACCTTGAACCGGTGGGTTATATTTGTGTTGTGCCTAGACAGTGTGCATCAGACTACATTGATTGGTTCTACATCATTTTGCATCCCTTCATGAGGCCGACACAACCTTGGGATCCAGTTAGACATCCACCCGTCATTCAAGATGACACATATGTCAAACCAGATATGTTTTAGTACCCGGTGGCGGCAACAGCTATGGAGGAAGCACCTGCACATGCAACTTCTCATGTGGAGCAGCCTCGACATGTAGTGGTAACATATATATTCATCTTACTCTGAATTTCATTTTATTTAAACATGCAATATGTATAAAACCTTATCCGTTGTTGTGAATGTCATAGGAGGCTTGCCAAGCAATAGTTGAAAGGTTGGAGTGGTTGCTCAACCTAAGAATAGTGACTGAAGGCACAGAAACATATGATGTCATGGAAGATTGCCTAAGGATCGCTAGAGGTGTGACTGCGGATTGCAATGTATATGTGCGGTCGCGACGAAGGGGCCGCATGGAAGATGCATGAAGACATTTAGAATTTTTTAGGAAATGTGTAGACAATGTTTATCATTTTATTTTATTTGACATCATTTTTATTTTTCCAATTTTATTTGATTTTTTTATATTACTATCAAGCCACTTATATTCCACACGTAACAAAAATTTTAATAAGTTTCGAAGTAACCCTAAACTGTAACTAGTGATGTCACACTAAACACTAGTCGGCAAAACCCCTACTTTTTGATGTACCACTAAACCATGGTCTTCACGTAACAGTTAACCCTAACAACATGCGTAACACTAAACACTACGTATTATAGTAACCCTAAACCGTTTGAACGTAAAGTATAATACATAATTATGTGAATTTCCAATTAAACAGTTGTATATTATTGTAGTACATGACAATTACATAAGTACCTAAATCTTCACTCTTTACTTAAATCAACATAGTTTGTTTTCAACATCATTTGATTTTTGTACTATTGCATTCTACTAATATATGGAGTTGGCCACTGCTTTGCCTGAGGATGACAATTCCTAGGCCATAACAAAGCCAGAGGCGGTAAGGGACAATGGTCTTTTTAAATAAACCTGTTATACATGCACAAACAATTTCAAATTATTATAACACAATTTGTTTCCTGAAGTAATAAATAAGACTATGATGAATCTACCTGAACAAAATGATTGTCATACACTTGATCAATACATATTACGCGATGCACAGAAGAATCTTTTGGTGGTTGATTTCTAAGAGGAAAAAACGTCATGCTTTGTTGGAGAGACAAAGAAATAAGGATGACATTGTGATGTAGCTCCATGTGGAGCTTGTAGGCCTTGGATCTTCATCATCAATGGAGTCCTTTGCTTCTTGAAGATGAATGGCAGCAGAATGGAGAAGGAAGAAAGATGATTGAAGACGCCACTTCAAGGAGAAGATGAGTCTAGAGCAAGCTCACCACCATAGGAAGCCATTGATAAGAGCTTGAAGATAGGAAAAGACGAGTGGAGGGAGAAGGAGGGAAGGAGCACAAAATTTTGTGCCTCAAATGAGGTCTAAACTTTGAAGTGTAATTCTCAAATGATCAAAGTTCAAAAAATGCACACACATGACCTCTATTTATAGCCTAAGTGTTACACAAAATTGGAGGGAAATTTGAATTTCTATTCAAATTTCACTTGAATTTGAAATTGAATTTGTGGAGCCAAAATTTCACTAATTATGATTAGTGAATTTTAGCTATGATTCAGCCAACTAATCCAAGATTAAGTCCAAGATTCTCCACTAAGTGTGCTTAGGTGTCATGAGGCATGTAAAGCATAAAGGACATGCACAAAGTGTGACTATATGATGTGGCAATGGAGTGTAGCAAGCAAATTCTCACCCCCTCCTCTAAAATTTAATTGGATTGACCTTTTCCCAATTCAGTTAAATTTATTTCCTAACACACACATCAAATATTCACTTAATGCATGTGAAATTACAAAACTACCCATAATACAAAAACTAGTCTAGGTGCCCTAAAATACAAGGGTTGGAAAATCCAATATTTCTAGGGTACCCTACCTACATTATGGAATCCTAAATATAAGGTCCAAAAATAATGAAACCTTAATCTAATATGTACAAAGATAAGTGGGCTCATACTTAGCCCATGGGCCCGAAATCTACCCTAAGGCTCATGAGAACCCTAGGGCCTTCTCTTGCATCTCTGACCCAATTTTCTTAGAGTCTTCTATCCAATGCCCTTAGGGGGGAGGGTAGGATTGCATCACATTGTACGTTGATGCAATGACATATCCCATGTCAGCTATATTCATCCACTTATCCATGCTAATCTGCATGTTATAGTTATGATTACATTTATTTAAACTAAATTTTAAATAAAAAATAACAAAAATTACATACCATGGATAATCCATCAACAAGTAGGGACCACTTTAATTCCTCAAATCTGTCTATACCACCAAGGAGGTTGATATACTCATCAGACCATTTGTCAAGTTCTTTAAGCAAATGGTTGCGCACCAAAGAGCATGAATCTTCACCTATACCTAATAAGGCAGCAATTGCACGATATCCACAGTTATCGTCAGCTTTGACATTGACAATGTTTTCAATAGAATCGTGAATGCATGATGAAATTGATCCAACATCGGCATAGTCCTTCTTGGAATTGCTTGGTCAGATGATGATGCACTACTGTTAGTCGGTGAAAATGACTAACTTTTGTGTATAAAACTTGTGTACATTGTATCAAACTTCTCCAATTTATAGTTTTTTTATAATATTATAAGTACTTTATGTTAAATATAGGTAATAGATAATTTATACTTTTGTTTTGTGTGTTTAATAATCAATTTCTCTCAATTTCAGGTTAATTAGGCAAATTGGCAAAAGTGTTGTTTTTCACTCTTTCGCTAAGCCAAGCTGCTGGCTTAGCAAGAATTCGCTAAGCGCAACCTTCAGTGGCTAAGCGCGAGGAAGAATCCAAAAGAAGATGAGCTGTCAAGTTCGCTAAGCGCACCGCTCTTGGTCATCAAGCGCACCGCTTCAGCTCATCCGCTAAGCGAAACAAGCGCGCTAAGCCAGAATCCACTTATGCGCGCTAAGCGATCCAGATCTACACTAAGCGCACAAACACGAACAAGGCCACCTTTTAAGCCTGAAATCAGATTTGCAAGGGGAGTTTGGCATTTTTCTTGAAGAAGCCTCTGCTTGCACGAGAGTCTGACCTTGGCTTGAAGCTTTTGCATATTTAGGAAGTTCTAGAGAGAGAAAGGTCCAAGTTCTAGAGAGTTCTGAGAGATTTTGCTGTGTGAAGATCTACAGAGACGCGAGTTCAAAGCGGAAGCCGTTCTATTAGATCTTCCCTGTAGGTACCTGATGTAAATATATTTCTATCTATGTAATGATGTTTTGTATGTTCTCTGTGCTATCTGCTTTTCATTCCAGTGTGTTTTTACCTTGATCACGTAGATGCATGCTTTGTTAGGGTCATTCAACAATGGCAATTGATCTGATTCTGAAGTCCTTGATAGTGTGGGACTAAGTTGTTGTGCTATCACGAGGGATCGGGGTACAAGAACTTAGTTGTGTATGTGTGTCTTAATGCGGTCTTGGTTGAGTTTAGTCTTACAAGAGGGATCTGCGGACGAGGCTTGATCAGGACTAGGCTAGGCTATCATGAGGAATCGGGGTCTAGCAGTCTAGGAGACAACATAGGGAACGCATGAGCATTGTTAAATAGAGAACATCCTTTTAGCATCAGGAACCTATGAGGAAGACCAACGCTTTCTCTACTTGTTTTTACACAACATTTCTCTTGCGTGATTTTTCTTTCCTTTTTCCTAGATAATTTAAATACCTGTTCATAACCACAACCATATTTTCATACCAGACGCCTATTCATCGAAATAGCTTGCCAGATAACACAAGTTCCCCGAGAGTTCGATACTTGGCTCTTACCGTTTTATACTACTTGTGTGACCCAGTGCACTTGCCGGCTGCGAACAAGTTTTTGGCACCGTTGCTAAGGAACTTTTTTTTATTTGGGAAGTTAGCTCATTTTTAGATGTCTATTCTTTATTTTTTATTCTTTGATTGTTTCTGTGAATATTTGTTCTTTAAGTTATATTTATCTTCTCTAATTAAACTGGATAACCACTACTTTGTTAGTACTGTTTATGCATAAATCTCCTACAGGCACTTTAGTTCCTTTGGACTTAGAAATAGAAGCTACACTAAGAAGGAATGGGGCCTTTTCTCATTTTCACTAGCAGGAGAGGCCAAGAGGTGGCTCCACTCATTCAAAGGCAACAGTCTTAAAACTTGGGAAGAAGTGGTGGAAAAGTTCCTAAAGAAGTATTTTCCAGAATCTAAGACTGCTGAAGGGAAGGCAGCAATATCTTCATTTTATCAATTTCCTGATGAATCCTTGAGTGAGGCGTTGGAGAGATTCAGAGACTTACTAAGAAGAACTCCCACCCATGGATTCTCCGAGCCAATCCAATTGAATTTGTTCATAGATGGGCTGAGACCACAAACAAAGCAATTACTAGATGCTTCTGCTGGGGGAAAAATAAAGCTGAAAACCCCAGAAGAAGCAACTGAGCTCATAGAGAACAAGTCATCCAGTGATCATGCCATTCTGAGGGAAAGAACCCATCAACCCACAAAGAAGAGCTTGTTGGAACTAACATCACACGATGCTTTGTTGGCACAGAACAAGTTGCTATCTAAGCAACTTGAGATCCTAATGGAAACACTTGGTAAGCTGCCAGCTAAACTGTCAAGTGGAAAACCTACACATTCTTCTGTTTTGTAGGTCACATGTTGTACCATGTGTGGTGAAGCTCATGAGACAGACCAATGCATCCCCATTGAAGAAAACACTCAAGAAATTCATTTCATGGGGAATTAGCAGAGGCAAGGGTACACTCAATGAGGGTTTTCAGGCTTCCAACAAGGTCCTTATAATTAGCAAGGATAGTGGACGACACACCCTGGCAACCAATTCAATAAAGACCAAGGTGGATCCTCAAACAGGCCAATTCAACAAGGGCCTAACATCTTTCGGAGGACAACTAAGTTAGAAGAGACCTTGACTTAGTTTATGCAGGTAACGATGTTGAATCATAAGAGTACTGAGTCAACACTAAAGAACCTTGAAGTACAAATGGGACAACTGGCCAAGCAGATAGCTAACAAGTCATCAAACAACTTTGGAGCAAATACGGAAAATAATCCTAAGGAGGAATGCAAGGTTGTGATGACCAGGAGTAAAAGGTTTGTGGAAGCTGAGGATGAAGAAAATGTGGTAGACAAGGAACAACTGAGTGAAAAGACAGGTGCTGAGGTTAAGAAAAATGATGTGAGGGGTAAAGAGAATCAGGAAAAGGGAAGAAAATAATGGTCTAGAATAAAGAGATGGAGGAGCAAGAAAAAGAAAAAGAAAGAGAAAAAGAAATAGAAAATGAGAAAAATGAAAATGAAAAAAATAAGATTGCAGAGAAGAGTAGAAGTGGAAAGACCGTGGAAGAAAGTGTGGAAGTACCATATCCTGTGGTGCCTTCCAAGAAAGAAAAATATCGTCATTTGGCAAGGTTTTTGGATATTTTCAGGAAACTGGAAATAACCATGCCCTTTGGCGAATCTCTGCAGCAGATGCCACTCTACTCCAAATTTTTGAAAGATATGTTGACAAGGAAGCACAAGTACATTCATCAGGAAAACATCATAGTGGAAGGAAATTGTAGTGTTGTAATCCAAAAGATCCTTCCACCTAAGCACAAAGATCCTAGGAGTGTAACCATTCCTTGTTCAATAGGAGAAGTCAATGTGGGAAAGGTTCTGATTGATCTGGGAGCCAGCATTAATTTGATGCCACTCTCCATGTGCAGAAAACTGGGAGAGTTGGAGATTATGCCCACTCGAATGATGTTGCAATTAGCTGACCGCTCCATTACAAGGCCCTATGGAGTGATTGAAGACGTGTTGGTCAGGGTAAAGCATTTTATCTTCCCAGCAGACTTTGTGGTCATGGATATCTCTGAAGATATTGACATCCCGGTAATCTTGGGAAGGCCGTTCATGTTGACTGCAAGCTGCATAGTTGACATGGGGAAGAGAAAGCTGGAGTTAGGTTTTGAAGATCAGAAAATTGATTTCGACTTGTTTGTGGAAGACAAGCCTGCTCCAGAACACAATGTTTGCTTGCAGGTAATGGGAGAAGGTCAAGAGGTTCTAAAGGTGAGAACCAAAACATGAGATTGCCTAGAGAGGTAAAATGTCAAGCTAATGACGTTAGAGAAGCGCTTCCTAGGAGGCAACCCAGTTTTAATCTTTGTTGTGTTTGTTTTTCATGCATTTGATCATTAGGAACTTGCTTAATAATCTTTACATGGAACATATCAACCTCTCTTTGAATGTGAAATTAAGGGTTTTAATTTCTTGGGAAACGACTAAGTTATAACTCAGAAAAAAAAATCTTTTTGAAAATTAGTCCTTTCGCTAAGCGCCTGCTTCTCGCTAAGGGCATAATCACTCATGCGCTAAGCCACGAGTTCAAGCGCTTAGCACACCACCCTGGCACCTGAGTTTGATTATTTCCGCTAAGCTAGCCAAGGTTTGGCTAAGCCAAAATCAATTCGAGTTGAATTCCGCTAAGCGACAGACTGATCACTGAGCGATGGCTTCACCTTGGCTAAGCGAGACCCAATGTCGCCAAGCGCGATTCATTGCAGTCAGAATTGAGGGCCATGAGGCTGAGCGCATAATCTACTAGCTAAGCGGATAATCTTGCGGTTTAAACTGGATTTGATTTAGCTTAGCGCCATTCATATCTGCTAAGCTTAATTGCTTGCGGCAACTTGTGCTCTAAGAGGATCTCTTAACCGCTCAGCGCTAGCTTCACTGCACATAAAATACATGATTTCTGCTAAGCGGGCTCATATCTCGGCTTAGCGAGAGTTGTAGGTTTTCTGATCTGCAGATCTCGCTAAGCGGTAGATTTAACTCGCTAAGCTAAGTATGTGTGTGCTAAAAAAAACCCAAATGACTTTCCCGCTTTGCGCGAGCCCCGCTAAGCGGCTAGCCTTGGAAAACCAAACGACTCTCCCGCATAGCGAAACATTCGCTAAGCGGGAGCGTCGAAAAAGCATTGGTTAAGTGTAACTTCAGCACAATGACAAGTGCTGAGTGTAGGGACAACTGGAGAATTTTGCATAAACCATACCATCTTTTTCTCCCTCTTTCATCTAATCCAGCATCTGCATTGGGTCAATTGTATCAGCGATTCAAGTAAGTTCCTCATGATCCTTATCTTTGTTATTTTGCTTAACCTTAGGATAGACAACTTTTAAAACTAGCTTTAGGAATTATAGGATTGTAGTATGTGTAGGAGTAGCTTAAGTTTAGGTGTCTATATAGGGTGTTTGTTGATAGGTATGTTGGAAACTTTGTATGCGTAATCTACCTGTTAGAGGTTTCAATTTTAGAAGAATATGAACTGCGTTTTCTGCTATTTTCTGGAAATTTGCAATGAACTCGCTCAGCGAACCTTCAGCGCTCAGCGAGTTCATTTATATTCATTGCATACAGGAATTTCCAGTAGAACTTGCTGAGCGCACCCTTTGCACTGAACAAGTCTATCAATAATAGTTGTATTCTTCAATAGAATTCGCTGAGCGTAATTGGCGCGCTAAGCGATTGGATCTGTAGAGGATGAATACTCATCCTCTGGATAAGTACTTGTGGCTAAGCGAGGTTGATTCGCCAAGCCCAAGTAACTTAGAATTTTTCTTTTTGTCATGATAGTCGTGCGCTAAGCCAGTATCCTTGTGCCAAGCGAAGTTCTTTAGGGCAGTGACTGAGCTGAGCGACCCATTTCGCTAAGCTCCCACAACTTAGTAGAATTTATGAAAATTTTACTGGGTAATACCGCTAAGCGTGGCTCAGGGAAAGCTAAGTGCACATCATTGCGACAAGTTTTAGGCTTAGCAGGATCTATAGGTCGCCAAGCGGGTATAGTGTTTATTGTGAAGACTCACTAAGTAAACCCTTTTTCGCTAAGCGGTCTATATTCTTTGGAAAGGACTGCTAAGCGAATGTTGTTTCGCTAAGTGACCTTTATCTTTCTTCTAAATTAAATTTCTTTCTAATGTTCACATTCTTTTCTTACAGATGGCCTCAAGAAAGAGAACAAGAGCTGAAAACATCCCTTCATCATCCAACCCACCTCCTCCAACAGCAACCATGAAACCAGATGGCCTACAAGCACAACCTATAGTTCCTATGTTGCACAGCCTATTCCGGAGGCAGCTGATTATTGTCTACAACCAGCAGTAGTTGGCTCATAACAGGCCAATAGTATCCATGGAGCAATTTTTAGATAAAGTGGCCTGGCCTGAAACTGAGCTGCCGTTAGGAAGATCTCCCGAGGTTGTGCCCCCCAGTCCCATACCAACAAGGACAGAGCCTGCACCAGCTGAGTCGCAACCACCAGTAGTAGACCCACCGGCTTCCCTGAAAGTTGAGATTCTACCACCTCCACCAGCTCCATCGGCACCACCTTTGATAATCATTCCCGATGACTCAGATAACAAAGTTGCAGCTCCACCTGACTCACCAGCCTACTACCTAGAGGATGGTTCAAGCTTTTCTAACTGGATGGACTAGTGAGGAAGTTGTGGTCCATCTTGACAAGAATGTGGATATTTCTGGAGATTTTATGCTTCTTTTTGTGATTTTGAATTATTAGTATAACTTTGATGTTAGTACATTAGTTACTTTTTGTTAGTTTTGTGCATGAGTAGTATAGTTGCTCATCTTGAAGCATCGTGAACAGTTTAACTTAACTCTTGATGGTATGGCAGTGAAACTTGTTATTTATTTTGTGAAAATGGTTGTATACCTTGTTTTAAATTGAATGCATGCTTAAGATGAGATGTGTGTTTCCTTTCATGAATTTGAGCAAATGTGCATGTTCAACAAAGAAAGAACAAGAGTGTGAACTTATAATAGAATGGTTAGTCACTAGACAGACTGATTGTGAAAGAAAAGCTTGAACCAAAAACCGGTGAGAGTGTGACCTTACCCTGTGAGTGAACGACTAACTGTGAATAATGATCTTTGCATAAATCTCTGAATTCTAGAATGATTTGTATAACTCAAAACATGATGAAGGCCATGAACTGTATATACACAAGCCTTTTGACCAAAAAGCTTACTTTGAATGATAATTGCATCCTTTGCTCCCAGTATAAGCTGAATGATTTTATCATAAATTGAACCCTGAATTTAAATAATTATCTCCTGATACCTTGTTTAGATTCTAGGAGAGCATATGGTTCAAGGCAAATTTACTCTAAATTTGGGGGAGGGAAGTCAATTCAAATGAAAAGAAAAAGGTTAAGCATCAGCACACACAACAAATAAGTTGTATGTTAAACAAAAAAAAAAAAAAAAAGAATGTGTGTTGTTTCAATAAGGTCAAAAGCAACTTGAAAAAAAAAATATAGTGAAAAGGCTACGTGTATAAAACAAGAAAAGATCATTGGGATTAGTCTAGGACTTGTGCTCTCTTAGAATCTAAACTTTTGAATCCTAGAAAAACCAGTGTATTTTTGTAGCCAAACCTCACTACAAGCCTGAGAAAGTCCTTCTGATTCTGTTTATACATTTCTGACTTGATGGCATGAGATGAAATGCAAAATTGGACATCCTGTTAGTTGTTATCAATGAATAGCTTAAACACTTGTGCTTGAGTGAAACAGTAGCCGTGAGACTGTGGTTTGAGCTATTTTCCTTGATATCTGTCTTATGATTAACTTCATCTAACTGTATTGTTCACATTTTGTTCTCCTATTTGTCTAGCTGCATATTCTGTGAAAACAAGTGATAGGTACACATTGTTTCATCTTTCTCATCATGCAATCAATAAATTTTGATGCATACACCTTTGTACATAAACACTGCATGTTTTACCACTTGAGGACAAGTGAGTTGTTCTCTTTTGCTTGAGGACAAGCAAAACTGTAAATTTGGGGGAGTTGTTAGTCGGTGAAAATGACTAACTTTTGTATATAAAACTTGTGTATATTGTATCAAACTTCTCCAATTTATAGTTGTTTTATAATATTGTAAGTACTTTATGTTAAATATAGGTAATAGATAATTTATACTTTTGTTTTGTGTGTTTAATAATCAATTTCTCTCAATTTCAGGTTAATTAGGAAAATTGGCAAAAGTATTGTTTTTCACTCTTTCGCTAAGCCAAGTTGTTGGCTTAGCGAGAATTCGTTAAGCGCAACCTTCAGTGGCTAAGCGTGAGGAAGAATCCAGAAGAAGATGAGCTGTCAAGTTCGCTAAGCGCACCGCTCTAGGTCATCAAGCGCACCGCTTCAGCTCATCTGCTAAGCGAAACAAGCGCGCTAAGCCAGAATCCACTTATGCGCGCTAAGCGATCCAGATCTACACTAAGCGCACAAGCACAAATAAGGCCACCTTTTAAGCCTGAAATCAGATTTGCAAGGGGAGTTTGGCATTTTTCTTGAAGAAGCCTCTGCTTGCACGAGAGTCTGGCCTTGGCTTGAAGCTTTTGCATGTTTAGGAAGTTCTAGAAAGAGAAAGGTCTAAGTTCTAGAGAGTTCTGAGAGATTTTGCTGTGTGAAGATCTACAGAGACGCGAGTTCAAAGCGGAAGCCGTTCTGAGAGCTTGAAATGAGTTTGTTAGTGATTGTGAGATCCTGGAGGTGAAGGAGACATCCTTACTACTTGTGTTTTTGCAGTCTTTCATCTTGTTATTCTCTTTGGGTTAAAGGAGGTTTCCGAACTATGGAAAGCTAAATCCTCTATTAGATCTTCCCTGTAGGTACCTGATGTAAATATATTTCTATCTATGTAATGATGTTTTGTATGTTCTCTGTGCTATCTGCTTTTCATTCCAGTGTGTTTTTACCTTGATCACGTAGATGCATGCTTTGTTATGGTCATTCAACAATGGGAATTGATCTGATTCTGAAGTCTTTGATAGTGTGGGACTAAGTTGTTGTGTTATCACGAGGGATCGGGGTACAAGAACTTAGTTGTGTATGTGTGTCTTAATGCGGTCTTGGTTGAGTTTAGTCTTACAAGAGGGATTTGTGGACGAGGCTTGATTAGGACTAGGCTAGGCTATCATGAGGAATCGGTAGCAGTCCTGGAGACAACATAGGAACGCATGAGCATTGTTAAATAGAGAACATCCTTTTAGCATCAGGAACCTATGAGGAAGACCAACGCTTTCTCTACTTGTTTTTACACAGTATTTCACTTGCGTGATTTTTCTTTCCTTTTGCCTCGATAGTTTAAATACCTGTTCATAACCACAGTCATATTTTCATACTAGACGCCTATTTATCGAAATAGTTTGCCAGATAACACAAGTTCCCCGAGAGTTCGATACTCGGTTCTTACCGTTTTATACTACTTGTGCAATTTGGTGCACTTTTCGGTCGTGAACAACTACGTTTGACTGAAGAATTACTATTTTGCACAGAATGTAAAATATCAACATACTCCCAGTAAGACGGATGATGCTTTGCTGATCTTTGATGTTTGGTCATCGGTTTCTTTTGAGCACCTTTGGTGTTGACCTTTTCTGGAAGGGGACACATAGAGTTTAGATTAGGATAGGCAATTTCCGAGAATTTACTCTTTAGAGTAACCTTGCCACAAACATCAAGCTCTTCAAATTGTTTGGATATGGTTTCCATCTCTTCGGTTATGCTCACTTGGGGCTCATATAACCCTTGGTCTGAAAAACTTAGCCTCTGCCAAAACATATGGATTGTCTCAAGTGGTATGGTACTAACAACATATTTGGATAGCTCACATGCACATGGAAGACCGTGAATAATTCTCATGACACATCCACAATGAGAAAGGTTTTTGCTAGCATAATGTACACGCTCAAACTCAGCAACAATCTAATTTAAAGCATACCTTGATATCATGCCAAGTAGTCTCTTGTATAAGGTAACTTTAAAAACATGTCCAACCACATGTGTACTTGTCTCAAAAGATGCCTTAATTTCAGTGTGTTGTAGTGTGACCATGTTGTTCATGGCTTCCCAAATACTACATAGGTCTCCAAGACTATTATGTAATAGTCTTTTTAAAGCCCAATGAGCAAATTCAACCTTACATATGAAATACACAAAAAAAAAAATACAAGTATTTTTATCCATTAAGTCCTAAACCCTAATAACAAAAGGACAATTTTCATACCTATTTGTTGTTGTGTTTCCTAAGTGCATCACCTTATTCGTCCAAGCTTTAACAATTTTTTCTTTGTGAGGAATTATCCATGTTTGCTTGACATAGTCAACAAACATTGATCATGGTGAACAAGCAATTTCAAACTTCTTAAGGCAATCATCGAAGTGATCCTCGAAAGGACAATCAACCAAACTCCCTCAGGCATCCATCATATAATCCCATGCATTTTTTTATCCAACCAGGGATTTACATTTTTCCTTGACATTCTTGTCAATGTGAAACCTACACAACAAGTTGGTACACTCAGGGAATACAGTTTTCACTGTATTCATCAATGTTAGGTCTCTGTCAATAATAATAACCCCAGGGAGGGAATCATATCTTAGAAAAAGACCATATTATTTAGACGTTCTCCCTCAAATAGGCAAAACCAATAGAGAATGTCATCTTCGTTGGTGTCACACCAACAAAGTCAAGTAACGGGAGTCTGTATCTATTTGTTTTGTAGGTACTATCTATCAAAAACTCCAAATTATGGGAATTGTAAAACTTCACTGCATCAGGATGACACCAGAAGATATCACGTACAACATCTTCATCCTTTAATCTATGCCAATGAATATACTGATCCCTTTCAAGAAGCTTCATTAGTTGTTGCATTTCAGCATCATTGTCTCTTATGGAAGAACGATATACACTTCTTGCATCGTATATTTGTTTGATTGTTGTATAACTATTGACATTGTGCTCCTTCAGCATTAATATAATATTTTTCGGTTTCACCATTGACTTTGTCATATCAGCAACAATTATCTCTTCATCCTTAGTCGACCAGCGTATGGATGTCCAACTAATAACTTTGCCATTTCATAATTGTGACTCCCACATATTAACTTCACCATCCATCCTTGGCCTCCAACCACTGATTTCCCACAAAGCTTAAAGGAACACTCACATTTCCTACTGTCAGTATCGCTTCTTACAAAATCTTTCTTCCTAGACATATACTGACCACTCCTTTCACATCCAATTAAGACAAATGAAGTTCTTCCTCTCATACCAGTGTTTGTGTCTGGCCTCATAATCACCGCCACAAATCCAATTTCATAAGTAACAGATCGAGCCCAATGTAGAACATCATCTCGGGTAGCAAACACCTACAATGCAATCTACACAAGTTTAGTCTTCAAGGGACATTCATTTAATTACTTTAATAACTAAATCATATTAATACCTAAGAAGTATTGAACGTATCAAAACAATCAACACGTTCTTCATTCACACTAGTTTTGTCTTTATTTTGTTCATTCATATCAACTTTTTCAGACATTATACTGTTATACATCCATTGATCTTCATTCATTTTAATAACATATTAAAAAATTTCAATCACAAACAAATAACTCCTAACCGCACCATACATATACTATCACATAAAATCTTAGGTAATTTTTTTACTGCACATAATATTAAAAAACATTAAAATTCATAACCCTATATATTAAAAACCAATAACAACAATTTTTTCTACTTAAAATTTATAACCATATAATAGATAAAAAAAAATTATAACCTAACCATATGTACTAAAATAAATTATATTATTCAACTTAATTCTAATTCATGAAATTATAACCACAAAAAAAAATCAATTTTAGACCACAACAACTCAAATAAATTATACATAAATTATAAGTGTAAATTATTTTACAATTAATACAATTTCCAAAATATAAAAACAAATACTTACAAATTAATTATCAAACTACACTTATTTAAAAATATTTAAAATAATAATATCATTTACATTTTAGATAAACAAATAATTTTTTTATACACATTAATTTTTATAACAATCATATTAATATATTTATAATCTAATAAAATTTAAAAAAGCAAATATTTATTTTAATTAAAAAAATATAAATCCGTATAAGTCATACGGATTAACGAATATACACAAGTAATCCGTATAACTCATACAAATTGGTTAATCCTTAAAACTTATACGGATTGACAATCTGTAAGTTATATAAAACTTAAGGATTAATGAATCTGTAAGTTTTATATAACTTACAAATTCTTTAATCCATATTTTACACAAAAATAAAAAAGAAAATAATGACGACGTACCTTCGATGTATCTCCGTTAACAACCAAACCAACCATCACCACAACCACCATCGACGTATCTTTGTAACACTTTCACCTCGATCGAAGCGGCACAATGCACCTCTCATGACAATGAAAAATCGAGTAGAAACTGAGAAAACGAACGAATGAATGTGTTACCGTTAAAAAAGTAACTTAAAAGGAAGAAGAAAGAACTAAGGGTATTTTCGGAATTAAATTTTATTGCTGGGTGCACAAGCAATATGGAGGTGAACCTAGCAAAACTCCCGGAAGAGCTAGGCCCGGTAAGGAAATTCAATTGACCCCAAAAGAAACTCAAAATAACTTGAGTGTTGCTAGGTGCACCCAACATTATTGCTGGTGCACCCAACAAAGCTATTAAATGGCCTAATTGTCCCTGCTTGTTTTTCTTCTTACGGATCACCTTGATCCGTAAGAAGAAAAACAATTTATTAATTAGTTTGTTATATATAGAAATCTATTTTTTTTAGTTGAGATTCTTGTAATTGAAAACGATTATGCAATACATGAATTCAAACAGTACATTAACTTCAACATAGTCGAACGAAATTAAATTTCCATCAAATACTACAACTAACTAACTCATGCTAATTTTGCGACAATGACAACTCGTCTTCCATTTGCGATAAAGGTTTACTGAAAACAGCTAAAATTTCTATTGGCCCAATCTTTTTCCAGTAGTTAGACTCAATGAGCACCTTCATCACGTCCTCGTTGGTTTTGAGTTCAATTATTTCAAATTTTATAATTTTTTCTGAATACTCATGGTGACTTGGTTTCCGAAAAAACAATCGTGTTACCATTTGTGTTTCATCAACACCATAAGGGGGAATCCCACGAGGCGCAACTTGTTTGATCAAATCCTTCAGTTCATCCATGGTACATCCGGTGGGAATGTCAAAGTTTTTGGGATTTTTTCCTGTGAACGAGTAACCTACAAACTCATTTTGGTGTGACATTTTCCACCTCCCATTGTAATATAGTAGGGCATCATGAGTAGGGGTCATAGTAGTTTCAAGTAAGTTTAAAATACCATCTGGCGTTCTAGCAATGCTACATAATAACTCAATCGGACCAACAAACGAAAATTCATGATTACACATTAACATTGTGTTAACATCAGCATCATCTTTCAGTTGCATACATTGAAACCGAAATTGATTACCTGCATACGTGAAAGGCTGTCGGTAGTAAATTTCATCCAAAAATTGCTTGTCGGTTAGCTTAAGGGTATTGTGTATTTTGGTTTTTAACGTTTGAAAATCACACCCGTTAGGTACTCGAATAGGAACTGGAGTGGAAGCTTGGAAGGAAACATCACTGTCGTTGTGAACAATGGATCCATTTGGAAAAATAAAACCTAATGTGGAGTTCACAACTGTTTGACTGCTTGTCTCTCCCAAGAATGCCATAGTTTTTTGTAAGACTTGGGTTGATACTGAAACTTGTGCTTTCTTACAAGGTTAGGTTGCGCCATATATATAGATGAGTTTTAATATTAGTGCTGCATTTTTTAAAGATTGAAAATACGCATGCACATGCTTTCTGTATGTGTTGTCAACTACACGAATGGCATGACATGCTTTAGCTTCCATCAGATCTGCATGTGTAGTCATGCTATGTAGGGTCCTTTCACACGCTTTATGTTAATGCAGACAACAATTTATCATACACGGTTTTCCACAATGTGTAGTCAAGTCAGACAACGATATATCATACATGCTTTTTTAGAATTAAGTAATAATTTTGTTGTGGACGTAACAAATAAATTACATGTTCAAAACGATCATGAATTTATAAATTACATGTTCAATCATCATTTAAGTCAACATAGTCTCTCTTGAACATCACAAAGCTCTTGTAATGCTGCATTCTGCTAATATATGGATTTGGCCATGACTTCGCCTGCGGATGACAATTGCTAGACCATAACAATGATACAGGCGGTAAGGGACAACGTTCTTTTAAATAAACCTATTGTGTATGCGAAAAAAATGTTAACTCAATCCTACGAAAGTCATTGCATAATCATAAAAAAAAACACTTCATATCTACAATGTACCTCAACAAAATGATTGTTATACACATGACCGATACAAATTATACGATGCAATGAAGAATTTGTCAGCGGTTGACTTCTAAGGGGAAAGAATGTCATGCTTTGTTGTTTAGACAAGGATACAACAATTACGTTATACCTTGATGCAATGACATGTCCCATGTCCGTTATATCCATCCACTTATCCGTTGTCACCTGAATAAAACAAATATACACGTCAAACTTAATTTCAAACTAAAGTCTTAAAAATCAAATTCATAAATTGCATACCTTGGTTAACCCATCAACAAGTAGTGACATCCTTAATTCCTCAAATCTGTCCGTGCCACTAAAGAGCTTGATATAGTCTTATGAGAAATTGGCAAGTTCTTTAATCAGATGGTTGCTGACCACCGACCAAGAGTCTTGACCCATACCTAATAAACCGGCAACCGACCAATATCCACAGTTACCATCACCTTTGACATCAACAATCTTATCAATGAGGTCGTGCATAAATGGCTGAAACTGGTCCAACATGGGCATCATTGTTCTTTGATTCGGTTGCTCATAGGATGATGCAGTACGTCTCACGGACGAATTGCTATTTTGTTGTGATTCAAAGGCATCTAAATACTCCCAGTAAGATGGATCGCGCTTTGTTGACCTTGGGTTCCTACTCGTAGTTTTCTTCGGTGCCCCCTTTGTGTTAACCTTTGCTGGAGGAGGACACATCGAATTCTGATCAGGGTGTGCAATTTCCCAAAGTTTACTTCTTAGAGTAAACTTGCCACAAACATCAAGTTCTTCGAATTTTTGGTATATTGTTTCCATTACGTCCTTGATGCCCACCTCGGGCTCAGATAACCCTTGGTCTGAAAAACTGAGTCTCCTCCAAAACATATGAATTGAATCAAGTGGGATGCAACCACCAACATATTTGGATAGCTCACAAGCACAAGGAAGACCAAGCGTGGTTCTCACCACGCAACCACAACTTGAGGGATTCTTGCCAGCATAGTGAACACGCTCAAATTCAGCAACAATCTGATTTAAAGCATACCTTGAAACCATTCCAAGCAGCCTCCTGTATAAGGTTTTTTTGGAACACATGTCCAACGACATGTGTACTTGTTTCAAATGATGCTTTAATCTGTGTGTGCTGCAACGTAATCATGTTGTTCACGACATCCCACACACTACATAAGTCTCCAATGCTATTTTGTAACAGTCTTTTTAAAGATGAGTGAACAGATTCAACCCTACATTTCAAATACACAAATAAAAATAAACATATACAATAATACAATTCCATAAATTTTTCAACGTTAATAGAAATAGTTGAACAGTTTCATACTTGTTTGTTGTTGTGTTTCCTAAGTGCATCACCTTATTAGTCCAGGCGGAAACAAATTTTTCCTTGTGTGGTATTATCCATGTTTCCTTGACATAGTCAACAAATATTGGCCAAGGTGCGCAAGCTACTTTGAACTTCTTCAAGCATTCATCAAATTGCTGTTCTGAAGGACAATCAATCAGAGATCCTCAGCAATCCATGACATAATCCCAAACATTTTTTTGTGCAATTAGTGATTTACATTTAGCCTTCACATTCTTATTTATGTGAAAGATGCACAACAAATTTGTGCATTCAGGGAATACATCTTTCACTGCATTCATCAATGCTTGGTCTCTGTCAGTGACAATAACTCCAGGGAGGGCATCACGCTTTAAAAAAAGGCCTCGGAAGCGTTGTAAAGCCCATACCAAATTATTAAAGCGTTCACCCTCCACATATGCAAAACCGGCAGAGAATGTCATCTCAATCGGTGTCATCCCAACAAAATCGAGCAATGGGAGTCTATACCGATTTGTTTTGTAGGTGTTGTCTATCAAAAACACCAAATTGCATGCGTTGACTAACTTCACTGAATCAGGGTGACACCAAAAGATATCACGAACCACGTCTTCATCCTTTATTCTGTGCCAATAAATATATTGATCACGTTCAAGAAGCTTCATCAGATGTTGCATTTCTAGATCGCTTCCTCTTATGGAAGAACAGAATGCACTTCTTGCATTGTATATCTGTTTAATAGTCATACAGCTATTGACATTGTGTTCCTTCAAAGTTAGTAGAATGTTTCTTGGCTTCACCATGGACTTCGTCATATCAGGAATAAGTGTTTTTTCAGCTTTAGTCAATCACCTCGCATATGGATGTCCAACTAATGACTTGGCCAATTCATGATTATGCACTCCACAAATCAACTTCACCATCCAACCTTTTCCTCTAGCCACTGGCTTGCAACGAAGCTTGAAGGGACACCCACATTTCCTAGTCCCAGTGTCTCTTCTGATAAATTCTTTTTTCCTATACCTATACTCGCCACTCCTTTCACAGCCAATTAACACAAACGTACTCCTTCCTCTACTACCTGTGTTTGTGTCCGACCTTAAAATCACCACCACAAATCTGTTTTCATGAGCCACAGATCGAGCTCACCGTAAAACATCATCTCGGCACTCAAACACCTACAAAATCCACATAATTTAAGTTTTCTACCAATATTCATTTTATTAAATATGTGACAAACATTAACATTATAACCTGAGAAGTCTTGAACGTATCCGAACAATCAACATGTGGTTCATTCACACCACATGATTCTGCATTTTCATAATCCATATCTGCTCGTTCAGACATTATTTCATACATCCACTCATCTTCATCCATCTAACCAAATCAAACAAAAAATGACCATACAAAAAAATTAGTAATTTAAAATAAAAAAGGAAAATAAATGGAAAAACAGATGCAAAAATGCAAAAACAGATGCAAAAACAGCAAATACCAAAAATAATACACTTACAGATCAAGTTGATCCGGAACTTACGAATCAACTTGATCCGGAAGGATGTCCGTACGTCTGCGAACAAAAATGGAGGTTCTGCGTACCTCATTTGCCGCCATCGACCACCGCAACGCTCGACGCCGGTACCTTCACCTTCACGCCGGTACCCTCAACGCTGCTACCCTCACGAACAAGACGCAATGCCGCACGAAAAAGAGAAAACGAGAGAAAGCACAGCAAACAAAAATGGAGGTTCTGCGCCTTTCTTTAAAAAAATTCATTTTTAAGGAAGAAAGAAGCCAGGGGCATTTTTGCCATTTAAAAACTTTGCTGGGTGCACCAGCAAAAATGCTGGGTGCACCTAGCAACACTCAAATAACTTTCCTTCTCCATCTTCTTCTTTGGTCTCCATCACTTTTACACACCAGAGTTGTTCCCAACTTCACACCGCTCCGCGATCTCTCACAATCCCTCTCTCCTTGGATTCCGCGCACTCCATTTCAGATCGATAATCGCGATAGCACCAGCAGAAATCAGTCTCGCGTTTCCTCAAAAGCGCGAACAGGATCTGAATGCGGTGAAGTTGTTGTTTAAGAACGCGATTCATGGAGTGGACGACGCTGCAGCACCTTGATCTGCGCCACGTGGGGCGCGGCGTGAGACCTCTGCAGCCTCACGCTGCTTCCTTCCATCCTCACCAAGCTCTCGTCGCCGTCGCAATCGGAACCTACATCGTCGGTGAGCGAATTACACACTCTCTTTCTCACCTATTCGATTCCGCGAACTAACTTCGATACACTAATTGGAAATTCGGTTTGTATGATTGCGTTGTTTGTTATGGTTTTCAATGCTGCTGTTTAGCTTGCTCTTGAAGTCTTAGTTTCTGAAGGCACGTGCGAATAGAAGCAAATTTGTGTGTTGATTTGATCCGTGAAATCTGAGCCTATGGTAGTTGACTAGGGTTTTTGCTGTGTATTCAGGGCCTTGTCTAGTGATTTTGATGCCTTAGACAAATGTTATACTGAAGTCCTATTATAATAATACTCTTTAATTTTCATTTTATTTTCTGACTTTTTTAGCTGCAAATTTATTAATTAGTTTTATAATCAAACATTTTCAACATCTCACTTTATGCTAATTCATTCAATTACTATCTTGCAGCATAGTTAATCTCAAATTGAATCTAAGAAATTGCAACATAGTTAAGAACTTAGATTGGGGGCCTAAGGTGGCTGTTTCATTGGCCTTGAGGTAGCCACGCGCTGCATATATTGCTTGTATATATAAGCTCTAACTAATGAACTATGAAGCAGACACTCTCTCTCACACATATACACATATTACCGAATGTATAAGCTCTTAGATTTATGATATATTGTTTTATGTCATATTTGCCAATACTTGCTGTTGAGCATCACATGGATCACCATTGCTTTCAACAGTATGTACACGGATTATCATTAACTAGGGTGGTTGCTGTAGATTCATAATCATCTGGTTATGAACTATGAAGCAGACACTTTCATTCACATATGTTTATTATTGTATACATAAGCTCCAAGTTTTATAGAGCCAGTTTGTTTAAACTTATTTGCTGAAATAAGCGCTTATTTTAATAAAAAAAGTAACTTTCTGTTTTTTAGTGTTTGTCTAAACTGCTTTTGCTTAAAAAACAGTTTTCTACTTCTTTTAAGAAGCAAATCCTATCTGCTTCTTTTAAGACGCAAATTCTATTTGCTTCTTAAATAAGCGCTTATATAAAAGAACACTTCTTTTAAGAGTAGCTCTGTTATTGTCAACTACTGTTAGAAAATATGGGTTCAGTTATCTACCTGTTATTGTCCTTTTTTTTTGTTTAAATTTAGCTAGGGATTCTAATCAATCTATTGTCTTGTGTAAATAAAATGGTTTGCCACATTTAGAAATCTTGTTTGAGTGGACTTATTGTTGTTGCATGATGCATTTCTTTGTGTGTTGACTTGATTTGGGCTCAATTGTTTTATCTGATGGTTTGTTTCAATTTATTGCAGAATTTGATGCATTAACAGGAAGCAAGATTTCTGCTCTTGACATTGGAGCACCTGCTGTGCGAATGTCTTACAGTCCTACAAGTGGGCATACTGTGATTGCAATCCTCCAGGTTGACCATACCTGAACTTTTCATGTGCCATTATCCTCCCCCCACCCTAAAATAATCCTTTTGTTGTATTTTAAGTTTTCAAGACATGTTTTCATAATGAAGGATGTGGTTCTGCAAATGATTGTTGTTTGATCAGAAAACATTATTTTTCTCTCGATGAACACAAATGTCCAGAAAATTTTTCTGAAGTTTTAAATACAGGTAGTAATATGCTAATAAAATCCTGATGGATGTATTGTAGATGGTGCAGACAAACAACAATTTAGGAATTAGTATCTTGCTGAACCGCCGAAGTGTTTTACTTGATGAAGTCCAGAAAAAAAAATTAAAGCTATTCGGAAGTTTAATTAGAAAAATCCTTATAATTGTTCTTTGATTTTATTATTCTTGTTCATTAACATACAAAAATGTGTAAGCATAAATTCTCTTGTTCAGTTGAACTTTTGTTTTGCTTATTTATTTTTTTCTTGCTAGGTTTTTTCTTTTATAAATTTCATTTGTTTAATTTTCTGTCACTTAGGACTTGGCAATTATAGCTATTCGTTTGCTGTTTCTGTTTTTCTTTTTTAGTTATGCACCTCAATTGTATTTTGTTTTAGTTTATTAGTTTATATATTATATATTGTGATTGGAGAGTTCTTTTATTCTTATTATGCCTGTTGGTTGCTTTTACATGTAGGATTGTACAATACGGTCTTGTGATTTTGACTTAGAGCAAACATGTGTATTGCATTCACCAGAGAAGAAGACAGAGCAAATTTTTTCTGATACAGAAGTTCATATGGCTTTGACCCCACTACAACCTGTTGTGTTTTTTGGGTTTCATAAACGAATGAGTGTGACAGGTTGGCTCTGTTTTATCATGTGTAGATAAATGTGTTTGTTGTAGTTTGATTACTAATGGTGATGATTTTTGTTAAATATCTGTTTCTGCATAAATGAAGTTGTTGGAACTGTTGAAGGCGGTAGAACACCCACGAAAATCAAGACAGACTTGAAGAAGCCTATTGTTAACCTTGCTTGTCATCCTCGCCTCCCTGTACTGGTAATGTTTTCAGTGTACTTTTTATCATGATTACATTTTCCAGTAAGTTCATGGGATGTGCATTTCTGCTGTAAGAGATTTCTAGTGTTGAGTCTCTTATGTGAATGAGATACTTCAATCCTTTCTTTCTTGAATTTGACTTAATTGTTTTTCCATCCCAGTATGTTGCTTATGCAGAAGGTTTGATTCGAGCATATAATATTCATACCTATGCTGTTCATTACACACTACAACGTAAGGATGATTTCCTACGTATTTTTTTTCCTATTGATATGCTTTATATTTCTCTTATAAGTTCTATTAGTAGTATTATTTGTATTTATATTATAGTGTTTTCTATTCAGTTGACAATACTATAAAGCTTCTTGGTGCTGGTGCATTTGCATTTCATCCAACTCTGGAATGGATTTTTGTTGGGGATCGACGAGGTACACTGCTGGTATGGGATGTATCAACTGAGAGACCTAGTATGATTGGAATGTGAGTGTAATTTACTTATAATCTAGTTTTTTCTTGTACCACGACTGAGACTTGGCTTCATTGTCAGCTATGATTTCTTATTTGTTACTATACTGTGGTCATTTGTAAATATTTGAGTTTAGGCTTGTTAATTTGGTTATATCTGATCATTTTTTGTTATTGAAATTTCAGAAAACAAGTTGGCTCACAACCGATAACATCAGTTGCTTGGCTCCCCATGTTGCGTTTACTTATAACTCTATCTAAGGATGGAAATCTTCATGTTTGGGAAACGCGTGTTACAGTGAATCCTAATGGACCTCCCACACAGGCTAATTTTTTTGAGCCTGCAGGTTAGCTATATTGACACTTTTTGTCTTTACCTGGAATATCTGATGACTTTCTGTTGGTTTTGATTCTTTTGAATTTTTATAGCGTATGTTAATTATATTGCAGAATATTTCTGCTTCTACTTTTCCTCCCTCCTAGTAGTTATAGAATCTTTTACTGGATAGATAGTGAGAGGAAAAACTTAGTCATGCTTCATTCTTGAACTATTCTTTTCATAAGTATTTGGCTAATATGTATTACATTATGATGCAGCAATTGAATCAATTGATATCCCTCGCATCCTTTCTCAACAGGGTGGAGAAGCAGTTTATCCATTGCCGCGAATCAAAGCTTTAGAGTTTCATCCAAAATCTAATTTGGCAGCACTAGTGTTTGCAGTTACGTGCTACCTTACTTTGTTTATACCTTGCTTGTCGTTGAATGTGGAAGATAATTTTTTATTTTAACAGAATGCGACAATTGCGGACAATTCAAAAAATAAGGCCAGATACAGTACAGATGGGAGAAAGCAACTTTTTGCAGTTTTACAAAGTGCACGAGGATCTTCAGGTAATTGTTTTCATTTTTCTAGAATCAACATTAAAGAGCCGTTATAGCATACAGCTTATTTCGAAGAAATAATCTTTTTTTTTTCTTGTGCAAAAAGCTCCGACAAAAAGCTTCCCAAACAAATTATTTTTGGTCCCAAAATAAGCTAATACAAATTCGTACTAAGTATGTTACTATATTTGCTATCTAAATAAGAAAAAAATTCCATTATTTGTGACTATGCTTTGGCCACTATACATCCATCCCTCAACACAAAAGCTTGTGTTGAATGAAAGATCTTGAGTTTTAATGTTTGTCATCATGGGGGCAATTGATTAACTTCTCTGCTCATTGTCCAATCTAATGTCGAAAATATTACATTTTTTAACTCCACTTTTTGTGGGCATCTTTCATAATCCTCCGTCAATGTCTTTAATTTGTGATTTTGAACAACAATGTTGCAGAATATCTACATAATATTTTAGAGGGAGAAAATGATGCATAATAGACTAGTATATTTTTTTGCTTTGTTTTTAGGAAAATTATGTTACCTAATTTGTAGGAATCTTATCTTTTAAGGAACCTTACTTTATTCTTGGAGATTTTATCTTTTTTTTTCAGGAAGTTTTCTTGTTCATGTATTTAATTTAATTAAGATTAGGAGTCAAGTTTATTATTATTTTTGATAAAACAGAATTTAGTAAGATAAAAAAGACAAGTGCAAGAGGATAAAAATTCCTTAATAACTATACCAATCTCTATGAAGGATTAGGAGTCTAGTATTAGTATAAAATAGGCATTTTTGGTTAGTATTTTGTATCACATCATAATACAGTAATACACCATATCAAGTTAATATTTATTATTGAGTCTCTATTCCCTCCTTTTCTTCCTTTGCTATGTAAATCCTATAATTTTAACAAGGAATTATAACAAACTAGAGAGGGAAAAAACGAGAAAGTAAGTGACGAATTCAGGCAAAATCCTTGAACTTCTGCCATCATTGTTACTCATTTATTGTAGTTTATTGTTGGACATTGTATTCTTTTTACTAGTGTCTCGTGTGTCATATTTGCATATTTCTTCTGCTTCCATCCTGCACCTTAATCAGATATGCTGATGGTAGAGGTGCTATGCAGCATCTGTTTTAAAGGAAAAACTTTCTGCCTTGGGTTCGTCTGGAGTGTTGGCGGACCATCAGCTTCAAGCTCAACTACAAGAGCATCATCTTAAAGGGTGAGTTAGAATTTGCAGCTATGTAGAGGAACAGTTGTCAATAGTCTCTCGTAGGAAACATGATGGTCAGAATCCATCAGGTTAATCATAGTATGCTGCTTGGACCTAGGGTCTATTTGGTTTGTTTTTTTATTTTTTTTGGTTTCATGTTTTCATTAATAATTAAACAATGTGTCATGTGGTTTTCACTTTCCTGTTTTCAAAGTTCACTTTGTTTCCACCATTTCCTCTTTGAAAATAGGAAATAAATTGAACATGGGAAATGAGAATGGAAAACATTTTCTCAAACCAATTAGGCTTAAATCTCCTACTATTCTTCTCCATAGAGTTTGGTCTTGATTGGGTACTGCTGTCTTCTATCCAAAATGGTACTTGATACCTATACCTGCACTTGTGGTTTAGTTGCAAAATCTAGTAGTTTTAAAGTTGTTGAAATATTCTACAGTAATTAGTGAAATGTGAAATACTGTACAGTATATTAGGTTGATTTGTTTTCTGATTTTTAGAATTTCGGTTTGGCTCTAACTCAGTATCAAAAAGCTACTTTATGGAGTGAGGGATGCCCCTTATATATGCTAATTTGGCCATATCATTAGTCAATGTGAGATCCTCCCCCTTCATGTCAAAGACTAGACATCCTGAGCGTGAAGTCTGCAGGACTGAATATTTGTGGGTGGTTCAATATACAGATAACCTGATAGGCCCAATAACAACTAGGATTATGCTCTTAGAATTTGGTATCAGAGCTACTCTGGTTCGATCCTTTATTTCTAACAAGCTTGGTGCATATAATTTATATGCATACCTTTGTTGCATTGGGCCCATAAGTCAATTAGTGTAGACTGTTATTATAGAGCTATCCTTGTACTCTATTTTTAATGAGATAGTAATACAATTTCAGTTTGTTCAAGAATCTTATGTCATTGTTGACATCTGCACTTTTCTTGCAGCCATGGGCATCTTACAATATCAGACATTGCAAGGAAAGCTTTTCTTTATAGTGTATGTTTCTTGTTTTATTTATTGTTATTGTATATGAGTTTATTGTTGCATATGGAACTGATCTTCTGCTGTTATCAGATTAAGTCTAAGGATAGATAATAAGGCATCTTCTCAAGAAATAACAAAATAAATTTCTACAAACTAAGATTGAGTCATTTAACAAGGCTTGTCAATCTCCACGTGTAACATAGAAAACACTCCAAACAGTCCTTGAGCAGAACACCACATACTAGCCAAGAAAGTAATCCTGTCCCAAATGTTGTGTTGAGATCACAAAATGCCTTTGAAAATTCTAGCATTCCTTTGTAGCTATAGACACTAGAGAGCCACCAAAACAAGCACTGCCACAGAAGTTTAGCTTCTTTACAAAAAGCCAGATCCTCTAAATTGACTAAGGCAAAAATAATTGAAGGCCTTTGGGCGGACCCAATTTTTATCAAAAATCTATTCCAGAGAAAATTTTCTGTAGAACAATGTAAAAAAAAAATAGTTGCATGTTTCCAAACTAGAACAGCACATTAAACACATTAGGAGACAAAGAAATGAGAGGTCTGCACTTTTGTTTCTTATTGATTCTTTCTGAAATCTGAATGGTACCTTTACATATTTTTGTAGCATTTTATGGAAGGCCATGCAAAAATTTCTCCTATATCACGCTTGCCTCTCATCACTGTTCTAGATAACAAGCATCATCTGAAGGACTTTCCAGTTTGCCAGGTATGATTCATCTGGCAATTGGTTTTGAAACATTTCTTTTTGTTATATTTTCTGTTTCAATCATCTGACACCACTTATGTGCCAGCCATTTCATTTGGAGCTAAATTTCTTTAATAAAGCAAACCGAGTTCTTCATTATCCAGTCAGGGCATACTATATGGATGGACTGAACCTTATGGCACACAATCTTTCATCTGGATCTGACAGTATCTACAGGAAGCTATATAATTCGGTAATATAGAGAGTAGTATTTTTTTTACATATATCATGTATTTATTATTTTTGTTGAGACTTTCATTTTACATAATATTGATATGCTGGAAGTATTTATTTATTGTAAGTGAAAATTTTGCAAAATTGACAAATTCAACCTTGTAATGTTTTTCATTAATTTTCTATAGATTCCTGGAAATGTGGAGTACCGTGCAAAATACTTGATACACAGTAAAAAACAGCGCTTATTTCTTGTAGTGTATGAATTTAGTGGTGCTACAAATGAAGTTGTGCTTTACTGGGAAAATAGTGATGCACAGGTAGCAAACAGTAAAAGCAGCACAGTAAAAGGTATTTCTATTTGGAGTATATTTTTTTCTGAGTCAAGTTTAAGTCATGTGTTATTTGTTAACAACTCAAGTAACTGTCTTGTAGGTCGAGATGCAGCATTTATTGGCCCCAATGAAAATCAGTTTGCTATACTTGATGATGACAAAACAGGATTGGGTGTGTATACTCTACCAGGAGGGGCCTCTCAAGAAGCTAAGGACAATGATAAAGTTTTTGAAGAAAATCCAACTGCAACTGCTGAGACTAGTGCTGGTTCAATTCGGGGCCCGACACCATTTATGTTTGAAACTGAAGTTGATCGCATCTTTTCTACTCCATTAGGTGATTGAATATATGTATTCACATGTGTATATATTTATCTATTTATTAACAGACACACCTAGTCACTTAAGATAAGCATTACTTTGGCAGTAGCATAAAGTATTGAAAATGGTTTCTCTGAATGTAGATTCATCTTTGATGTTTGCTTCTCATGGGAACCAAATTGGAATAGCAAAGCTCATACAAGGGTACCGCCTATCAACTTCAACTGCCAATGGCCATTACATATCAACCAATAGTGAGGGGAAAAAGTCAATTAAGTTGAAAAGAAATGAGATCGTACTTCAGGTATCATTTAGAAGTGTGCTTTTTAATTATCTCTGATATTAAATGAAATAGTTGGAAGATGAGTAAAAGAAAAAGAGGGAAATGGATTGTTTGGTGTTCTTCATGTTGGTGAAGATTGGGTTTGCCCCAAGGATATTCAGAAAAAGTGTTAATTTTATAACTTTTGGCACCAATAGAGATGCTAAAAGGCTTTCATGTTGTGCTCAATTTGTAGTTGTGCTGGGTATTTGGTTGGAAAGAAGTGGTAGAATTTTCACTGGTTGATTGTTTACCTTTGGAAATCACTTGGGTTAGAATAGTGCACTTAACTTCTTTGTTGTATTATGCTAAAGGACTTTTTAAGGTGGGTGTCTTTGGTAGATCTTCGGAGAGATTGGTGTACAATGTTACATGTTTCCTGTTCTTAACCCCCCCCCTGGTTCCCTTTTTTTTATTTAGTTTACAGAGGATATTTTTTTCCCCTGTATGTGTATCTCCTTTCTTTCTTAATAAATTCTTTGTTTATCAAAACAAATTTGGAGGGTAGTTGTGTGTGTGTAATTTCATATAATTTTTTTTAACAATATATATAACCATGTTAGAAAGCAACGAGGCCCAATCTGCTTTCATTGAAGGGAGACATTTACTTCATAGTGCACTCATAGCGAATGAGGTTATAGATGAAGCAAAGAGGAGTAACAAATCTTGCCTTGTCTTCAAAGTGGATTATGAAAAGGCATATGATTCGGTTTCGTGGAATTTTCTAGTGTACATGATGCAGAGAACAGGTTTTAGTCAGAAGTGGATCAAGTGGATTGAAGGGTGCGTGAAATCCGCATCTATTTCTGTTTTAGTGAATGGCAGCCCGACAACTGAGTTCCTACCTCAAAGGGGTCTTAGGCAAGGGGACCCATTGGCACCTTTCCTATTTAATATAGTTGCTGAAGGTTTGACGGGGTTGATGAGGAGAGCTATGGAGGAAAATATGTATAAGGGATACCTTGTGGGTGGCAATAATGTGCCCATCAGCATCCTACAATATGCTGATGACACAATCTTTTTCGGAGAAGCATCTATGGAGAATGTTGAAGCTGTAAAGGTTATCCTAAGGTCTTTTGAGCCGGTATCTGGCTTAAGGATCAATTTTGCTGAGAGTAGTTTTGGAGCCTTCGGAGTAACAGATCAATGGAAGCAACATGCGGCTAATTATTTACACTGTAGTTTGCTGGCTTTTCCTTTCGTTTATCTTGGTATTCCAATAGGGGCCAACCCGAGGAGGGGCCAGATGTGGGAGTCGGTTATCCAAAAATGTGAGAGACAATTATCAAAATGGAAGCAAAGACATATCTCGTTTGGGGGGAGAGTGACATTAATACAATCAGTCTTAACATCAATTCCTATCTATTTCTTTTCTTTTTTCAGGGTGCCGCAATCGGTGGTGGATAAGCTAGTGAAAATTCAGAGGAGATTCCTATGGGGAGGTGGTTCGGACCAAAGCAAGATCTCATGGATTAGGTGGGATACGGTGTGCTTACCAAAAGAAAGGGGAGGGCTTGGCATTAAGGATATTAATTCTTTCAATCTCGCTCTCCTAGGCAAATGGAAGTGGCATTTTCTACGGAACCAAGGGGAACTTTGGGCTAAAGTAGTGGAATCTAAATATGGTGGATGGAGGGGTTTGGAGGAAGTAGGAAGGGCAGCAAATGAGTTAACATGGTGGAAGGATCTAAAAAAGGTTGCAATTCAATCTTACCAGGGAAGGGTCCTTCAAGATGGATTTAGTTGGAAGGTGGGAGTTGGTGATAAAATTAAATTCTGGGAGGATAGGTGGTTAGGTCAGGTGGAATCATTAGCTGAAAAATAACCGCGACTTTACCTCATATCATCACAGCAACAACAGACTATCCAACAATTGGGATCTCACAAGGATAATAGATGGGAATGGCACTTTATTTGGAGAAGACCACTGTTCGAGTCTGAAATCGAATCAGTAATCAGCTTCCTTAATGAGGTAGATGGCAAGACCATACAGCAGCAAGGAGGGGACAAATGGGAATGGATAGGATATCCATCAGGCATATATTCTACTCATAGTGCCTACCAGCTGGTTTGGGAAGGGGGAGCAGCTGCAAGTAATGATGAATGTTTTATGGAGTTGTGGAAATTGAAGATACCTAGTAAGATCGCTGTTTTCGCGTGGAGATTATTTAGAGATAGATTACCTACAAAGAAAAATCTGCAGAGGAGACAAGTGCAGATCATGGATTTGTCTTGCCCATTTTGTGGATGTGTGGAGGAGGAGGCGGCCCATTTATTCCTTCACTGCGCGAAGATACAGCCTATATGGTGGGAGACTATGTCTTGGATGAATATTAAAACCGTGTTTCCATCAAACTCAAGACAACATTTCATCCAATACTCATGTGTTCAGGTGGATGGCATAAGGGTCAAGAGATGGCAAAGTTGGTGGATGGCTGTAGTTTGGTCCATTTGGCAGATGCGAAACAGAGTTATTTTCTCAAATGCAAGTTTTAATGGCAACAAGTTGTTCGAGGATGCTATATTCTTAATGTGGACTTGGCTAAGAAACATCGAGAAAGATTTTACCATTCACTTTAATCAATGGTCGAGTCAAATTCGACAAGGATTTTTGTATTAGTAGGGGATAGCTTTTCTTGTATTTCTAGCAGGTGTTCTACTTATGTAGCCATATTTGGGTTCCTATTCAAACTGTAGCAGTTTCTCTAAGGAACCATGTGTATGGCACTCTACTTATGTACATAGTACCTCTGGTACTTGTATCTATTCAGATTAATATATATATATATATATATATCTAATTTTGCTAAAAAAAAAAAAACCATGTTAGAAAGCTGCATTAATTGTGATCAGCCATAGGTTGGAAAGGGCTACTTATGGAAGCGCTGACCAGAAAGGCTGAGTTAAGTGTCGTAGAGTGTAGTCACCAAGATGCGGTTCTTAGGTGTGTTTAGTCCCACATTGATTAGAGATATACTTAAATAGAACTTATAAAGCTTGGGCAATCCTCACCTTACAAGCCGATTTGTGTGGGGTTGATTTAGGCTCTAAGCCCAAACTTTAAAATTGTATTAGAGCCTATCCTAGATCCATTGTTGAGTTAGTCACCTATATTGCCAGTTTGCCATGCTCTAGGTTGCTAGGTGAGGACTACCCAAGACTTATAAGGACTACATTGGTCATATCTCTAATTGGTGTGTGGATCTCAACACATTTAATTTTTATTTGTAAAATGGGGGCAACAAGGATAATATATTTAGAGCTTTTTCTATCCTCTCTTTGCCCCTAAAAATGAAAAACTTTTTGATCCTTCATTCTTGCTTCCAGTGATTATAGGGTTCCTTGTTTGTGGGAAATATTATCAAATAGCTCTGTACTATGGTTCTGCTATGTGCTGACTTTGTGCTAATTCACGTTTCTTCAAATTGATAGGTGCACTGGCAAGAAACTCTTAGGGGACATGTTGCTGGAATTTTAACAACACAGCGAGTCCTTATTGTTTCGGCAGCCCTTGATATACTTGCTGGCACTTATGCAAATTTTGACAAGGGACTTCCTTCAATATCCTTTATACTTGTTTCTTTATAAAATCAACAAAACATTTATTTATTCTAATGAACTTATTGGTTTAAAGGAGGGGATGGGGTGGAAAATAACATCATCCTAATATTGAAGGGGAGGGTTTCTTGGCCCCTCATTTTTGCTGCCTCTGCTCCAAACTTTTAAACCAGAGGGTTTCTGTCAAAATTCTTCCCCTCTAACCATACAGTATTTAAGCTTCTTGCTTCACATATTCTCTTTTTGGAAACCATAACTCATACTCACTTTAGATCTCTATTGTGGGTTGGGCCAGCCCTCCTTTTTTCTACTGCTGCTGCAATCAGTATACTTGGTTGGGATGGAAAAGTTAGGTCTATCCTCTCAATCAGTATGCCTTATGCAGGTAATTTTCTTGCTGCATACTGGGATGTTGTAATATCTTAACCATACATTATTTCATAGATGCATTATGTTTTTTTCAACTACTGTACATTTTTGCACTGTCCTACTGATCTATTTATGAGTTTCTCTTGCAGTCTTGGTTGGTTCTTTGAATGATCGATTGTTGCTTGCTAATCCAACGGAAATAAATCCCAGACAGAAGAAGAGGGTTGAGATCAAAAGCTGTCTTGTTGGTCTTCTTGAACCAATTCTTATTGGATTTGCCACAATGCAGCTAAGTTTTGAACAGAAGCTTGACTTGTCAGAAATATTATACCAAATAACATCGAGGTTTCCTTCTTTTCTACTTTTAACCTTTTAGAAAAATTCAACTGATGCTTATGTAGTGGAAATATTTAGGGATTTTTACTTAAGAGGTGCAATTTGATTTGCATATTTGCAGTTTGCTGAAGTTAGCGGATATTACCCAAAATGGTTTAAAATAAATAGTTGCTTAATGCAATTCATAGCTGCATGACATAGCTTGGTGTTAGTAATTGTTATATTTATTGTTGAAGTCATATAGATAAAAGTCATGGCTCAGGTACAGTCTGTCTGTCTGTCTCTCTCTCTCTCCATGAAAATCATGACCATGAGCCATGACCACCGTTAGTTTCTTTTCTTCTATTTTTTTTGGTTATACTGTTTTATGTAAATTATGTGGCCCATGGCTGCAATATAATATACTCTACCTTGTTACATGAATAGTTCCAAATTGGAAATAGATATTAGATACTCACATGTGAGTATCTACTCACATGTCATGTTGGTACTACTCCGTGTAATCTGTGAGTTATTATGCAATTAACCACAAGGCAATCCACTCACAATGTTCATTGGCAAAAAAACCTCTTCTTTACCTTGCATATTAATGTTATGACATCATTGATATTAGGTTGATCTCATCAAATGCATTGTTAATATATATGAAGTGGTCAACCATTATTCATCCATATGTAATTTAGTTGGTCTAAATATACTAATATGTTTCCATAAAACCCACCTAACCTCAATGTCATTCATTATGTTGATATGTGAGGTAAAGAAAGAGTGTTTTGGCCCAATGAGTATCCTGAGTGGAATGGCCTGTGGATGATATGTGGTAACTGTCTTTTAGGGGATTTCATGCTCTGTTTTTTCACATGAGAACTCATTATTTGGTATGTACTTGCATTTCACCCAACAATATATATCTCGGAAGGAACAGATTTTGGTGGTTCTTTAAGAAAAATGCTTCATTATTTACTTTAGTATTGCAGGAAATCAATCCTGAAATATTATGATTTATGAGAATTACAGATCTCATAATTGGAAGGATTGTGGTCAACTATCCTGATTTTATTGTCATTCCTGTATTTTTGGGACTCCTAGTTAATTCAGGAAATTTCCCGTTTATCATTTCCTTTTTCATATTTATTTCCTTGCATTGCAATATAATGTATTTCTGATCATACAAAATAAGAACAGAGATGGAATAATTTTCTTCATATTCTGCTCTAAAATGTTCTTACAGTTTGTGACTTGCCTATCCCTGTATTCTATGATGCACCCAATCCAGAGTTTTTTTGCCCCTCCAAACCACACTGATAACTTCATATATTTTATTAATTTGATCTGTGCGGATATGCTGCCTTTGTTATCTGAGATCCATCTATCAGCCTTCTCATCAGAACATGAGGATGCTGCTCTTAAATATTTTATTGTTCCTGAGCAATAGTTTGGAAGACAAAGATTATGTGTCTACTCATATCTGAGGGATTATAATGACAAACATACATTGGCATATCATCATCTCATAATGATTAGCATGCTGTATAAGGTTTTGTCAATCATGACCACACAGTATCCACAATCATTTCAATTTTTTTTCCCTCTACAACTAAATATGTTGGAACACCATCATCATTTCTTATTGTGCAATATAGCTCTCCACTCTCAACATTCATAGGTGAACTGATGATTTCTGATTATTGTCCCACTATGCCTTCACCAGCCAAGATGACCAAGGATGATGAACTCTCACCATTACAACAGATTGTAAGAATCATATAGTTGATGCAGTTATAACAAGTGGAGGCAGCACCTAAGTTGTGACTTTGACTTGGAGCCATGACTTAAGTAATAATATTAAAAAATGAGACACGTCCAAGTCCAAATCCAAGTAGTGGTTTTTGACAACAATGACAAAAAAAGTTATTAAAATAACTAATAGTGTTGTGGAGCCATGATCTGCAACAAATGATATTCAATTTACCACATATTTCAAATAATTTTTAAATTGCACCAAATTTCTGATATGCACAACGAATTGCACCTATTGGGTATAAAAGCCAGGTTGTAGACTTCAAGAACACTTTTAATAAAATTATATTAAAGCTGGTAATGCTGACACTGTAAATTTTTATCTGAGTGAAGGTTTGACAGCTTGCGCATAACACCAAGGTCTCTGGATATTCTTGCTAGAGGATCTCCTGTTTGTGGAGATTTAGCTGTGGCTTTATCACAATCAGGTCCACAGTTCACTCAAGTAAGCATCATAAATTCCTTGTTCTTGGCATTTTAGTTTTGGTTTTTCTGAACTTCTGACCATGTGAATATTTTGATCTTAGGTGATGCGAGGTGTTTATGCTGTGAAAGCTCTTCGTTTTTCCACTGCTTTAAATATTTTGAAAGATGAATTTCTGCGTTCCAGAGATTATCCAAAATGTCCTCCAACATCTCATTTATTTCATCGATTCAGGCAGTTGGGTTATGCCTGTATCAGGTAGGCAAAATAAGAAATTTGATTGTGCTTTTGATATTGAATTATGATGCATGCTCCATTTTTTCTAATTTGCTTAAACTATATCTTTCTCGAGGATTTTAATCTTTGTTAATGTAAAATAAGAGAAAATGAGGGATATTTGGACTGAAACCGTGTGTCAGAGTACACAGCGGATGCGTGTTTATATAGGATAATTACATTAGTTATACATAAATAGAGGATATTTAGTCTCCTCTTAATCAAAGATAATATCCTTATAAACTTATAAACTGTAATTAATACTAGAATCAGAATACTAATTCTGATTCTCAACACTCCCCGTCAAGCTGAAGCTTACTAAGCAATCAGCTTGTTACAAGAAAATTTATTCCCAACGATAAACATAAAAGGTGAGCTCCACTAAAAAGGAGATAGTTTGAATAACAACTCAAGGATGCTGGTGAAGTTGGGGGAATATTGCGTCAGCCTTAGAAAAGCAAGTTCCAACTTTCTTAAAACCATCATTTTGAAGCTTCAAACGAATATTTTGAAGACGATGGGATCTTGGGGAAATCGGGGAATATTTCTAGGAAGAGAGAGCTGGAATATCCATCAGCCTAAGAAAATTCAAAGCAAGTTCCGATCTTCTTAAAACCAAGATTTGGAAGCTTCAAACAAACACTGGAGACCCAAAATTATTCAAACTTGAAAAGGAGGAAATAGTGGCAGAAATGCACAACCAGTGAAGGACAAAAGTCACCGAGAAATACAGTGACATAGAGGCAACCAGAGAGTTTTTCGCCAGAAAATGAGCGGCGAGCTGAATGCGGTTTCCAGAAAACACACTGAAAAAGAGACGATGGCAGGATAGCTAACAAGTTCTCTGCCGAAAATGAACGACAAGTACCCGAAGGAGCCATGAGAGTGCAGGAAAATGACAAACAGTACCGGCAACAAAAGAAAGATGCTGGAAAAATGAACAGGTTACAAAAGAGAGACCACGTCAAACGAGGTCGAAATGGGGAAGTGGGTCGCCGTAACAAGTGCAACGACCAGAAAGGTCCACCAGAAGAAAGGCGACGAGCAAAAGGGCTCATTGGGGACAATGGGTCGTCGGAAAAGTGACGGTGGGTGGCTGGCCGGAAAAGTCACCGGAAAAGAAGAAAGGGTTGTCGAAAAGCGAAAGTAGGTCACTGGAATAAGTGCGACGACAAGAAAGGGCCATCGGGGACGGTTTTCGTTATTCCCTCAACCTGGCTCGATACCATGTAAAATAAGAGAAAATGAGGGATATTTGGACTGAAACTGTGTGTCAGAGTACACAGTGGATACGTGTTTATATAGGCTAATTACATTAATTGTACATAAATAGAGGATATTCTGTTTCCTATAAATCAAGGATAATATCCCTATAAATTGTAATTAATACTAGAATCAGAATTAATATTCTGATTCTCAACAGTCAATATGTTAGGGCTTTACTTTTGTTGGAATATTTGAAAAATATCTGGAAATGTTTCATATTTTCTTGATTATATTTTGACAGTTTAGCTTCAATGTAAGTATCTATGCTCAGTGTATCATCATGTAAATATAGTAAATCGTAATTAGGAAAATTATTTCTTTCTATTGTATTTGTTATATAAAGAGTCCATTTTGTGGTTGAGACATGATTTTCAACATATGCTTATTTTCTTCCTATTCAATCCACCCATTTGCTACCTGTAGATGAGTAGCATCATGGAAAAGGAAAGTTTGTGTACGATATATGATTACTATTTATTATCATTTCTAGCTTAATTGTTATCCATTTTGTGAATGATTGCTCCCCTCCTTCCCCGGATTCCTTGTATAATGCTTCAAATTAGCTTTGGCTAGCTATTGCATGCTTATATGTAAATAATGTTTATGTCGTTAAAGATCAGTATTATTTTCCTATAATTTTATAGCTCTTCATATGTTGACTAGATCTATGACATATTTTTCTTCTGAATGTTGGAACTTGGAGCTCCCACAATTGATGCTTTGGCATGTGGATGATACTGTAGTTATTTGAATGGCATGATCTACAAGTTTGTTATTTTTCTAATTGAAAGTCACTTGCAGGTTTGGTCAATTTGATAGTGCAAAGGAAACATTTGAAGTTATAGCAGATTATGAAAGTATGCTTGATCTGTTTATATGCCACCTTAATCCCAGTGCCATGCGGCGTCTTGCTCAAAAATTGGAAGAAGAAGGTCTTGACTCGGAATTGAGGAGATATTGTGATAGGATATTACGTGCTCGATCTACAGGATGGACACAAGGTATATTTGCCAACTTTTCTGCTGAGAGTATGGTTCCAAAAGGACCTGAATGGGGTGGTGGAAACTGGGAAATTAAAACACCTACTGCTGTGAAGGATATACCTCAGTGGGAGCTTGCTGCAGAGGTGACACCATACATGAAAACTGATGATGGTACAATTCCATCCATTATAGTAGATCATATTGGTGTGTATTTAGGCTCAATCAAAGGAAGGGGCAATATTGTAGAGGTGAGGGAAGATAGTTTGGTTAAGGTTTTCATGCCTACGGGTAATGAGAATAAAGTAAATGGTCTTGAAGCATCTTCAGTTAAATCCATATCTAAACAGTCTAATGTGGTCAGTAATACCAAAGGTGATTCATTGATGGGTCTGGAAAGCCATAACCAACAGCTTGCCAGTTCCTCTGCTGATGAACAGGCCAAAGCAGAAGAAGAATTTAAGAAATCCTTGTACGGAGCTGCTGCTGATGGAAGCAGTAGTGATGAAGAAGGAGTATCCAAAATGAAAAAATTACGCATAAAAATACGAGACAAACCAATTGCCTCTTCTACTGTGGATGTGAATAAGATTAAGGAAGCCACTAGGCAGTTTAAACTTGGTGAAGGGTTAGCTCCACCAATGAGAAGCAGGTCCTCATCTGGTGGAAGCCAGGATCTTGGTCAGATTTTGTCCCTGCCACCACCAACTACAGGATTGGCGTCTTCCACTGTTTCAACTCCTGGTGACCTTTTTGGTACAGATGCATTGACTCAATCAGAACCCATTTCACAGCCAACTACTGGGGCTTTGGGTGGGGGACTTAAGCCAGGACCTATTCCCGAGGATTTCTTTCAGAATACAATTCCATCCCTTCAAGTGGCTCAAACATTACCTCCTGCTGGAACTTTTCTCTCCAATTACACTCCAGGGGTTGAAATTAACAAGACAACTCCTAATCAGGTTAGTGCTTTTCAGGTTAATGTTGGTCTTCAAGGTGGTGTTCCCCCTCAAACCATTCAGCAACCTGTTGTTCCAATTGAGTCCATAGGACTTCCTGATGGTGGTGTCCCACCGCAATCCTCAGCTCAGGCTGTGGTCATGCCCCAATCTCAGTTACAGGCTGCTCAGGCTCAAATTTCTAGCCAACCTCTAGATCTTAGCATACTTGGAGTAACAAATTCTGCTGATTCAGGGAAGCCTCCTCAAACTGGTGCTCAACAAATTGCTGTGCATCCTGGACAGGTATAAATAAATAAATACATGTGTGAATTGTTTAAGGTTATATGGTTCTCTACATATTTGTCCATTATTTTCTGTGGGTGTTAATGGAAGAATGCGGGAAGCAATGCAAGAATTAGATGTTCTGGATTGAACTTGCCTCTAAATATAACAAAAAGGAATACATCTTTGTTTTTATGACATAATTTTATGGATTCTAGGGAAGAAATTAGGACAATTTGCTTGAGAAAAGATCCTGACTTAGGTATTCTACTTGAACAAGATAGGGTTATTTCTTCTGATAATGACACATCTAGGAAATTAGCTTTTTACTTAACCTGCTGGGCATATATATTGTTTCACCATTGTTTCCAATCTCATGTCATGGATTTTATGACAGGTTCCCCGTGGAGCTCCTGCTTCTGTATGTTTCAAGACTGGACTTGCTCACCTTGAGCAAAATAATCTTTCAGATGCATTGTCTTGCTTTGATGAAGCTTTTCTTGCCTTGGCTAAGGAACAATCTCGTGAAATTGATATAAAAGCTCAAGCAACAATCTGTGCTCAATACAAGATTGCAGTCACTCTTCTTCAGGTACTATAACTATTATTCAATTTTAAACATAAGTAGAATGGACATCTTACAAAAAAAGTAACTGTGTTAAGTCTTAATTCAGTTCATCAAATTTGCTCACCCCTAGGCCGTAAGCTACTGTATCACAGAAACTGTGTTAGGACTTAAGAAGTCTTGTATGCTGTCAAGTGTCAATATTTGTTGTGCTGTAAGAGATGTCAGCTGACTCCTGACGTTGGATAACTGAAGTCCTACATCGAGCAAATAAAGTGTAAATAAGCATAGAGGGGTTAAGTCCAGTTGGTTTGAATCTTTTGGATGATATATCTCCTATGCTTGATACACATTCAGCCCAATCCACACACCTATTAGGCCTGTACTACACATTCTAACACCTAAGATAGCAAAGTGGTAGAGAGACAAGAAAACTGGTGATGTATGCTACTTTTTCATCTGAATATGTGCAAAGAAAATGTCATGTTTTTTCTGTTTGACATCACAAAATGTTGGTTTTCTCTGTTTAGACATGAACCTCCAAAATTGCTTCCACTTGAGTTTTGTAATGCAGTTGGGTGATTGAAAATCTGCATTTCCTTCATTATTGCAGGAAATTGGACGTCTGCAAAAAGTCCATGGTCCAAGTGCAATAAGTGCAAAAGATGAGATGGGAAGACTTTCACGTCATCTCGGTTCGTTGCCTCTTCTAGCTAAGCATAGAATAAATTGCATTCGAACTGCTATCAAAAGAAACATGGATGTCCAAAATTATGCCTATTCAAAGCAAATGCTGGAACTACTGTTGTCTAAAGCACCCCCAAGCAAGCAGGATGAATTTAGAAGCCTGATTGACCTGTGTGTTCAGAGGGGTTTGACTAACAAGTCCATTGATCCTTTGGAAGATCCCTCGCAATTCTGTTCTGCCACCTTAAGCAGGCTGTCAACCATCGGATATGATGTTTGTGATCTCTGTGGAGCCAAATTTTCAGCCGTGACTGCGCCTGGATGCATCGTCTGTGGAATGGGAAGCATCAAGAGATCAGATGCACTAGCAGGAGCAGGACCAGTTCCTTCTCCGTTCGGTTGAGTCTCAAAGATGGGTCTTAATCCTTGCTATATATAACCTTTGTTACCCTAATGTTGTAAAGAGAGAGACAACTTTGTAGAGAAAGTAAACAAGCCATTATAGGGTAACAAATATTGCACCACAACTGGAGAGATTATAGGGTTTCACTTACTGCTTGAATTTTGATGATTGTGATGGTTGTTTCTCGGCTCTCATTTTTTTTCCCTCCCCGATGATGCATTGTCTGTGATTACAGAATGTGTTGCTCTCCTGTATGTTTTTCCATGATATAAACACGAAATTGCAGTATATAGTTGTTTTGCGTCATCATACATCCCCAATGTGCACAAAATATAGGCAACTTTTACCAGTATCGTGAAAATCCAACGAAAGATAATTTTCCATTTTACGTTTTCGTATCATATCGTTCTAATAAAATTTGATGTTTTGAAAATCTATTACTCGTGATTGGTTGGGGTTAAAATGGTACAGCGAAGGAAAGTTACATTTTTTAAGCGTTTAGTTAAGTAACATTAGCAGTAAAAAAAAGTTGAGTAAAATTAAAAAAAATAAAATCGATTCCTTAGGTAAAGAGAAAATGGGAGAGGAAAAGAAAACAATTATTAAAATGAAGAAAAATAATATACAATTATCTTATTTTTATAAGCAGACACCTTAAATTTTCATTGTCTATTTATTGACGTATTGATCATCACAATTAATGTAACAATTATTTAATAAAAAGGAAAACGAATATACAATTATCTTCATTTTATAAACAGGCATCTTATTATTGTTTTAATTTTATAAACGGGATATAAATGTTTATTGTCTTAATTTTTAAAATCTTACTATTGTTATAACAAAGCCTTTTGTTAACGTGAAGTTTATTTAATAACAATAAATAAATGAATGCTAAATTTCTCGTTGGTAGAGAAATGAAAACTATGAAATCTACATCATATTGTATAATCTAACGTAACTAACTCTATCGATTGATTTTTACATTATAGATATACTAGTTATACTACTTTATTGCTACACTCAGAATAAGTTGCTGCAAGTGCATGAAGTGCCTGAATTTATGTAAAATTGGATTTCTAGAGAAATCTATTGAATTACAACAAGTTATGAATCTGAGCGGCACTATCCTATTTAATGTTTATAGCTGTATTGCCATTTGGTCCCAAGGTGTTAAAGCAATATATAAGATTAGGGTTAATTAAGTTTTTACTAATTTAATTTTTCAGATTCTAATTTTTATTTCTTCAAAATGCTTTTAATAAATTTTAGTATTCCATTAATTTTTTATCAGCATTTTTAGTCTCTTTTTTGTCATTTTAGTCCCTTATTTATTTTTATTGCTCTAGATTAGTCATTGTTTATGTCCATTTCTATATATTTTGAACAATAAAAATAAATGAAGGACTTAAAAATAGGCAAAAAATTTAGAGACTACAAATGCTAAAAAAAAATTAATAAATGACTAAAAGTTGTCAAATAAATTTTAAGGGACTAAAAATTAAAATATGAAATAGTTGAGACTAAAAACTTAATTAACACATAAGATTATTATGAATCCCAAAACGTTTGCAGCCAAATGAATGTCTAATAAACCTCCGCCTCTATGTATATTTCCTAAAAGCATAACTAACCCATTTCCCAATTGAAAAACATCTCATGCTTCGGCTTATGTACTTCCTGTGTGAACAACCCAATGTACAAAAACCCACACCAAAGATGAGAAAGTAACACCTCTCAGAACTTATTGGTGCAAAAGCAACCTGAAACTGAAGTCATAGGACATCATTTGTACCATTTGTGAAAGAGAATCTCTTCCCCTTCTTTCAAGGCATTCAACTGCTTGGTTTCTCAATTCGTCCGGTAATTGGAGGCAAACCCAATCCAATAAAGATTCCAAGTCCTTTGCAAAGTCCAATAAATACCAGTCCAACAACTTGGGGATTATTAACTTGTTTGTTTTAGTAATGCCAACTGAAGCATGTAAATAGTCCCTCTTTGCTGCTTCTAACTCTTCATCAACTTTTGATGCTGTATAAACTCTCACCTATTAAAAACCAAAAGGAGTTGGCATGTGATGTGACATTGGTTATGTAAAAGTAAAAAGTTTTTATTAGAAAAATGTTTATTATATTAGAAATAGAAAAAAACATTTAACTCGTGCGTTTTTGAGCAATCATAATTTTTTATATAAAGATGTACTTAATGTTTCTACACTAATAAGCAAGTTCCTAACTCTTAAGTACTCCTTCCGTCCTAAAATAAATGTTATATTTGAAAAAAAATCCAAAATAATGTTCATTTTTTAATGGAATATTAATATTAAAGTTAATTTTGTAAAATTACCAATTTTTCATCTACTTATTAGTTTTTTTATCTATGTAAAATAATATAAGACGAAACTTATTTTAAAATTTAGGGATTATTTTCCTGATGTACAATAATGACAAAAAGAATCAAACCTAAATTCCCATCTATTTACCATTCTACCTCAACCCCACCACTCGGTGGACCCTAGTGATTCTCAAGTTCCTAAGTATACTAATAGTCAAAAATAGAGAAGTGGAAAATGGAAAACATTTTAGTCTTTTAAAATGTACTATAATGCTCTCAGAAGTCTCCCAGATTGACCCAAATTTGCATTCCTAGTTCCTGTCTGCAATGTGGAATTAATTTTAAATTTCTCACAATCAAATTAACGCCGCTGAACCTGATAATGTTAAGCTGTTTAAAATAATTTTCAATCCAAATTGATTCAAGAAAAATTGGGTGCGGAGCACATGACAATGGTAATTGGTAACATTCTAAAACTATAGCTATAGCTAAAAAATAATTAATCGGTGCCCACATAATAACAATATGGTTCATGCTAACCAGTGTCCTTTGATTAAAGAACTAAAAGGAAAAAAGATTTAATGTGAAAATCATAGGAGAACTCAAATGATCATAAGCAGTGTAATTTTTCACCTCCCAATAAAAATATTTCTACTTTAAGTTTCTTAGCTAGTTCCCTAAGGACACTGATTATCATTTGCCTAACAATATTATCTGCTAAAGTGAGATTGAAAAACATACTGCAGGTGAAGACCAGCTTCCACAGGAAAGTGCAAATGTTACTAAGGGCTCAGACCATTCCAGGCCAAATATGCCTGGTGCTTTAACCTCATCATTTTTTGCAGCTTTTGGACAGGTCTGTTGCATGAAGCCAACATGAAAATTAAGGGATTAATTTTAACATCTTATTAGGATATTGCAGTATAAAGTACAATAAGAACTTCAACTTTATTTTTGTCTAAACTCTAAATTTAAAAGAAAGGACAAGATTAATGCACTTACAAACTTGAGGTGATAAGGCAGTCTCAAGATAAAATGCTCTATTGTGATTGCATTGAGAAACTGGCCTCCCACTACTATCGTTGCCTGACACATGCATTGCCATATTTTAGTTAACTTGGATCTTGATTTAGAGATATATATTGATATTGATAGAACATTACATACTTAAGTAGTGTTTGTTAAATTTAGATTAAAGAAGCTCGGAACTAAAGTGGAAATAGCCTTTAGCATTACAACAATTTAGCAATCTAATCAATTTCAAAGGGACACTCTGAACATGCTTTAATGTCAGACATCAGCTAACATTAGAATCTATTATAGGATGGGAAGGGATACATGGTCAGATTGAGTCTAATGAAGTTTTTTTTCCCAGTTTATTGGATTTTGTGGTTAATAACCATAGGGCTCATGATTAGTACTTTGTAGCAGCATATAAGAATCACTACAAGTTAGACAAGAAGACAAGCAATGCTTCTACTGCTTTGAATATTCTTGTTTAACAACATCATCAACAACAATAATAATAATAATATATGTTGAGAATATTGTGCAAATCACCATACCTTCTGCATTAATGCTACAACCATTTCTGGACTCTCAGGTATGCCGTGCTCTAAATATGCCTACAACATTTAAACCAAAAATCTTTCAATGTGTTGACTCACAGCATATTAAGACCCTTCAAGTGTTGCATTGTAATGTGTTGTAACAATTGTTCTAACATAATGAGATGCAGTAAATCAATGGCAGAAAGGTGTTTTACATTCATCATGCAGGAATTGTAAGTGTTTATCCAGAATGCAAGTTTTTCCTGATGAGTAAGACCCTTCAAGTTCAGAGAGGCTAGTTTCCCAAGTAGGAACCTGAATTTGTCAGCAAGATTAGATAGATACCTACATTATCATCAATCAAAACAGTTAATAACTGTCTATAACTATAACTACTTACTTTAATCTGTGGATCAGAAACACTGCATTTGTTGTTCGGTTCATATCAGCAGTGGTAGCTTTAACTTCACATAAATTTTTATAAGGACCAACTTCCCTTGTTTTGGATTCTGAACAGATACCATAAGGATCACAAGATTGATCCTTTTCCTTGCTGCATTGATGGAAAGCTGATGCAGAACGTGAAGGTGTTTTTGATTCCCCAATTTTGTCCTTAGATGTACCAATTCTCACAAATATGCTACACAAGCACTTGACAATATCCTCAGAAACTCTATTGGGTGTGCTATCAATTTCTGACACCTTATCATCTGAAGAACTTGAAGAACTTTGAGCCCTTTCATGATCTGCTAATCTCCAATCCAGCTGGAAAAGCAAAAACAAAAAAGAATGTTGTTGAATGGACAGCACAATCATATCAAACAATAAGTACATGTTAGGTTCAACTTATTTTGAAGAAATATCCACCCACTTATATTGTTAGTTCTAAGAAATAAGCAGTTCCAGAGATATAAAGTTGGGTTACTGGTGAAGGGAGAAGGGAGAGCGGAAGAGGTCATGAGTTCGAATTCACCCATTGTTAACAATAGCAACTGGAATTCCAAAGTGTATGAGAGAAATCACACTCATACACGCAAACACAAGAGATTTAACGAAATTCAACAAATGTGCCTACATACTCGGGAGCAGAGCAACTGTTTCTTTTTACGCTTATGCTTTGCTCCAACATTTGCCCGCTCATAAAATGAGTCATGCACAACACCCAGTAACAAAAACTAACAATTAACAACTAACATTTGTCGATAAAAGAAAAAAAAAGAAAGAAAGAAGCAGTTCCAAACACACACTAACTAGTAACTAATTGAACATTGTATTTGTGGGGTACTGGGGTTATCATCAAGTTACCTGTAACTTCAAGTGATCAATGCACTTCTCAGGTGATTCTTGTTTGAATGGAGACTTCTTTATTGGAGTAACAACTTTGGTTGTTTTCTTCTCAGGTGATTGCTTATCCTTCACAAAATTACCAAATGATCGATTCTCTTTTCCCCTTCCATCTTCTGGGATAGAAGAGAATGAATCATGTTTTCTGTGCAATTGCTTCCCATGGACTAGTTTCACGGTGTGGTCATTGACAGCATCAGAGAACATTAGCTTTCTGCTGGAAGCACTTCTGGCAAGAGAAGGCTGCGGCCTACCCATCATCAAAGTTGAATTGAACTCACTTTGAGACATGGATTTTGATCTCTGATGCTTGGAACTCCTTATGGTGTTTTGGTCAATAGGGTCATTCAAATTCTCTGCATTCCTCTTTGAGGAAATGTACACAGCTTCCTGATATAAGCCTTGTCTAAAATTCACAACCTGCTCTTCAAGTCTTACCACCTCCTCTTCCAACACTGCTACTTCAGCCAAAAGCTCCAATGTCTGAAACAAGTACGCACACACACACACTCCTCATTACTCTCCTTGTATCCATAAATCAAAGCAACAACAATAAAAATTACAAGAGTTCAATTCAATTCCTTAGGTACTTTTGGTACTATTGTCTAATTAGAATTAGAGTTTCGCCTCATTAACTTATATTGATGTTTAATGCAAAACTCTACTATGCGAATTACTGAGGTGAAACTTCAATTTTAGTTAGAAAATAATATAAAAAATACTTAAAAAATTATATCTATTTTCAATAATAATAATAATAAAAGAAAGGTATGCAAATACTATTATTCAATCAACAGGAATTAGGTCTAGTAGAAGAGGTTAGTCCCTCACAATGTGGCGAAACAATATTAAAGGTGCCCGACAATGCTTCGATCAGGATTGATACAATGAACTAACTCATTGCCTGAAACTCCTGTGTGATTGAACAACAAAACATGCAAGAGAGAGAGAGAGACTAACATATGGAGGAAGATAAGGAGGAAGACGAGGTAGAGATCCCAAAGGCCTAGTGAATGCTCTTTCTAAAGCTCTATGAACATTCTCTTCATGTCTGAGTTTCCTCTTCAGCTTATCTACCTGCATTTTCCACCAACCTTGAAAACATGAACCACTAGTGATTGATTTTGCAGAACGAACCAAAAGCATGAATGAAAGAACAAAAAGGAACACAATGTAATAATAATAACATGGGTTTGGGGAAGATTCAAAAGTTACATCTTGGATCAAAGCCATTTTCCTTTCTCGATTGGATCGACGCCCGTTCTTGTGGCCACCACCCACTGCTCTCTTCCCTCCTCCAGTTTCCATCTTCCCCTGCTTTCCACATTCACCAATAAACAAAAAATCATTATCATAATAAAATAAAATAAAAAAACTCAATTTTCTTCATTCACCAAAAAAAGAAGAAGAACCATAAAGTGAAACATTTCAAATAAAGAACTAAATTATTCGTTTCGTGAGAGAAGATCAACGACCCAGTTTAGATTTGGATCAAAAGCACACACCTTTAAACTTTATGCAGCTCTTAGTTTATGCTTCAAAGTCAAGCTTCTTCTGTTTTTCAAAATTAAAAAAAAAAATGTAGAAGAAGAAGAAGAAGAAGTTACTTTGGTTTCATTTAAAGGAGGTTTCATTGAGTGAAGAGTGGTGCGTGCTCTGGCATTCATTGCTCGTTCAACTTTCCCTTTCTCGCGAAACGAGAAAGCGTGAACAATTCTGCTTCAGAAAAAAAAAAAATGGGTTACTTACGAAATTGCAAAAAGCGGGAAGAGTTATGAATAAGACAGAGAAGAAGTTTTCATACAAAAACAATTGAGGTAGCGGAAAATGGAGAAAATGCAGAGTGCAAAAAGAAAGGTTTTTATGGTTTTGTGTGTATTGATAATAATAATAATAATATTGTTGTTGGTGTTGGTGTTGAGATGACAAATCTCGAACAGAGTGAAAGACAGAGCAACAGAAGAAGAAGCAAAACGACGGGGTTGAGGTTGTCTAGTTTTCTTGCATCCTAATAGTAAAGCCTTCTCCCACTTGGTTTCATTACCTACCACCAACCAACCTCTTTTTTTTTTTTCACTCAAATTAACCATCAAATATCAAATAAAATAAACAAACAAAATAAAAAAATGCCAATCTTAATCTAAATCAATTAATAATAGCTTTTTACTATCACACTGTAACCCTTTTATTTACAACAGTTTTGTTAGTGTAACATTATATAAGCATCATTTTTTTCAGTACGGATAATTTTTAAACAACTATTTAATTACAAATTATTATAAATTATTATGTATTGTAATTTTATTCATTTTTATAATAATAATAATAATAATTCTCTTAAATGTTATACTATGGACACTTTTTTTTTATTAATTGTACTTATAAGTTTTTTACATTAACAATTCATATAAATTAATTTTTGTTGACAACAATTTATGTTATGACATTCCTAATTAAGTGTGCGTGGACGCCTATTGCCGTGTTTTTAGGTATTATTTCGATCCTGAAGTATTTACGTATGAAAGAATATATGATAGGAATGATCACATTCTTAAATAAACTTTTATATTTTGAAAGATTAGTCTCTAACTATCCAAATAAAAGTTATCAACTTAAAAAATAGTAGTTTTATTGTTTAACCATTGAGTCAGAAGGTAATATTTTGATCATATTTAATTTACTTTTGGAGCATGCTTTGAGAGTGGCCATGGAATTTGATGCATTTGTGAACAGGAATGCAGATATTGTGTGAGTGTATGAGAGAGAGAGATGTATATTGCCTGTGAAGGTGCACTTTTTGCCTTTGGCATTGTGTGTGAATCGTGAAAGTGAGGGTGACAACCCGCTTTCATAATGAATTAACGCGCGACCCACCTTCCTCCCTCTTACTCTCTCTCTCTCTCTGTTTTGCCAGCATATTCTTCTTTCTTTTGTTTTTCATTGCGTTCTATCTCACATTCCCCACATTAAGTGGCACTCATAAATTCTAAATATTAATAATACTAGTGTACTCTCCTCACTTTCTTGTTCTCCTTATCACTTTGTTTTGGAGCAGGTTTGATTCAACTTAATTATATTTAAATGATGTTTAGTTGTTAAAAATCTGTATTATTTCCCACCTATGTGACCCATCAATAATTTTCACCAAAGACATTCTTCACTAATTAATCACTATTTTGGTATTCAGTTAAACCAAATAACTAAATTGAGAAACACGTGAAACGATTTTCCATTTAAACCCAAGTTAATCAATAATTTATCAATGTCAAGTTTAGAATTAATTACTACTTAAACAAGTTTTCAATTTTGGGCCTTTCCAATTTTGTTTTCCACTTTTCATGCTGAAAGGTGAAAATTCCCTCCTTTCACTTTCGCTTACTTAACAAAACAAAAACAATAATTTCAAGGAAATAAAAAGGAGAAGCAAGTGAATGAAAGAAAAGAATTGAGTGAGCTTTGTCGGGGCATGTGATAACAACTAAACTTTGAAAGGCATCGTCCTGAAGTACCACTGGCCAAAAAGTCTAGAGGGACCATCAAATAAATTATTTATTCAATTAAAATGCCCATATTAGTTAATCATAAGCAGATCATTAATGAAGTTGATACATGCATTTTCATTTCATTACTGATATCCAGGATCTGCTTGATACCTTATTCAAAAGCATTAACTAAAATGCCTTTTGAAGTAAGCAAGCCAACGTGCTATTAAATAAGAGAAGAGTTATTTACTATTCACTTTTTCACTAGTAACAAATCCCGATTAGAGAAAAGATGTAAGTCAAAAAAAATAAAACACATTCTTTATATATATATATATATATATATATATATATATATATATATATATATATTCATAAGTTTTGCTACTAAAAGTTTTTGATGATAACATCTAGTATTTTTATTTAATGATAAATTACGAGTCAAACCAAGGCCCAACTTTCTCTGGCGTAACCTGTACTATTTTTGTTTCTTAGCTCTATATATAAGTAAACAATCCATTCAATAATATATAAATGTAAAGTGCAATATTAACGATCACAATAGTAGATTTTTTTTCATACATAAACAAAATACCAAAACATACAACCCCCATTATTTACATCAATATACATATTTACTATCCAAAGTATAAATTTATGTTAAAAGGACCCGAATTTACACTGTAATTTTAAAAAGAAATTGCATTTTTACATTGAAAATTCAAGTCCCCTCAACCCAAATTCTCAACATACTTTTTCCTTTTTCTTAAAAAAAATAATTTTAATTTTTTTTTTTAAAAAAATATTTTTTAGAAATATATATAAATAAAAGAAATTAATAAAATTAGAGAAGATTATAATATAATTTTTTTAATTACGATGTAGGCATTTTTTAGCTAAATTTATGTGTTGTTAGCGGTTGTTTTGTTATGTACGTTAATTAAAAAATGAAAAAAAATAGTTAATAGTATTAAAACAGATTAGAAAACACAGGGAATAAATAATATATACATCTCTCTTATATAATACACATAAAATTAAACAGTACAATGACTAAGATGATAGACGAGAATAACGAAACATGCTAAAAAATACAATTGCAACGCAAATATGACAAAACTAATGATAGTATGAAAGATGTTATGCAGGAGACATGTCTTCTTCCATTTAGGTTACTGGTTTGCTAAAAAAAGCTAAAATTTCTATTGGGCAAAATCGTTTCCAATAGTTGAATTCTACTAACACCATTAGTACGTCTTCGTCGTTTTTCAACTCTGTTATTTCATATTCGATTAATTTTTTTGAATATTTAGCATGACCTGGTTGTCAAAAGAACAATCATTCAACCACCTGTGATTCGTGAATTCCATAAGAGGGAACACCTAAACATGCAAGTTGCTTGATTATATCCTTGAGTTTGTCCATGTTACATCCCGAAGAAATGTCAAATCTTATTGAATTTGTTATAGTGAAGGAGTAACCCAAAAACCCACTTTGGCGTGGTATGTTCCACTTCTCGTCGTAATACAACATTGCATCATTAGTAGGAGTAATAGTGAATTGAAGTAGGTTGAGTATACCATCTGGTGTTCTATTGATGGTACACAATAATTCTATAGGGTCAACACACGAGTATTGCTCATTGCACATTAACATTATGTAAACATCATCATCATTTTTCAATTGTAGAGATTAAAAAAAATATTGTTGACCTGCATCTATGAATGGTTGTCGGTAGTAAATTTCATCCACTAATTGATCATTAGTTAGCTGAAGGGTATTGTGCATTCTACTCTTAAGTGTCTCAAAAGAATAGTCATTAGGAACTTGCATTGGTGTTGGAGTGAGACTTTGAAAATAAACATCAGTTTGGTTGTGAGTGATTGATCCATTTGGAAAAATGAAGGCTAATCTCGAGTTAGCAATGGTCTGACTGCTTGTTTCTCCCAAGAATGCTATAGTATTAAGATTGAATTTGGTTTGTGAAAGTATGTTGTGTGGAATTGTGTGGTTGTATTGAGGGTTTTGGTGTTATTTATAGTTGTATGAACATTTTGCCCCATTGATGTGTATTGGAATCTCATAAGGTTAGAATTATGTTCCTGCTAAAGGCTTCTCTGGAATTCAATGTTGATTTTTCCCTAGTACTTGATGCCAAAGACGTTCATTATAATTTTCAGACTAAAAAACATATTATGAGTTGTCCATTTTATGTTAGTTTTGTTGATGAAACATTTATTTTTTTAGAGACGTGTCCAAATTACAGAGTTTTCAATTTCGACTGTGATTTTTCACTAGTACATGATGCATCAGACCTCCATTATAATTTTTAGACTGAAAAAGAGATTCTGAGTTGTCCATTTTTTGTTAATTTTATTGGAGAAACATTTATTTTTTTAAGAGACATGTGCAAATTGCAGAGTGTTGTAAATTTTGAATATGATTTTTCCATGTTACCTGATGCAAAAGATGTTCATTATAACTTTCATACTGAAAAAGAGATTTTGAGTTGTCAATTTAATGTTAGTTTTGTTGGTGAATCATTTATTTTTTTAAGACACGTGTGCAAATTCCAGAGTGTTGTCAATTTCGACTGTGATTTTTCCCTGGTACATGATGCAACAGACATCCATTATAATTTTTTAGACTAAAAAAGAGATTCTGAGTTGTCCATTTTATGTCAGTTTTGTTGGTGAAACATTTTTTTTAAGAGACGTGTGCAAATTACAGAGTGTTATAAATTTCGAGTGTGATTTTTTCATGCTATTTGATGCAGCAGACGTTCATTATAACTTTCATATTGAAAAAGAAATTGAGTTGTCAATTTTATGTCAGTTTTGTTGGTGAATCGTTTATTTTTTTAAGACATGTGTGCAAATTGTAAAGTGTTATCAATTTTGACTGTGATTTTTCCTTGGTACACGATGCAACAAACGTTCATTATAATTTTAAGACTGAAAAAGATTTCCATTTTATGTCAGTTTTATTGGTAAAGCATTTATTTTTAAGAGACGTGTGCAAATTGTAAAGTGTTGTAAATTTCGAGTGTGATTTTTCCATGCTACCTGATGCAGCAGACGTCCATTATAACTTTCATATTGAAAAAAAGATTTTGAGTTGTAAATTTTATGTCAGCTTTGTTGATGAAGCATTATATTTTTTAAGACACGTGTGCAAATTCCAGAGCGTTGTCAATTTCGACTGTGATTTTTCCCTGGTACATGATGCAGCACACGTTCATTATAATTTTCAGACTGTAAAAGAGATTCTGAGTTGTCCATTTTATGTCAATTTTGCTGGTGAAATTTTTTTTTTTTAAGAGATGTGTGTAAATTGCAGAGTGTTGTAAATTTTGAGTGTGATTTTTTCCATGTTACCTGATGTAGTAGACGTCCATTATAACTTTCATATTGAAAAAGAGATTTTGAGTTGTCAATTTTATGTAAGTTTTGTTGATGAAACATTTATTTTTTTAAGAGAGGTGTGCAAATTGCAAAGTGTTGTCAATTTCGACTGTGATTTTTACCTGGTACATGATGCAGCAAACATCCATTATAATTTTTAGACTGAAAAAAAGATTATGAGTTATCCATTTTATGTCAGTTTTATTGGTGAAACCTTTATTTTTTTAAAAGTCACGTGTAAATTGGAAAGTGTTATGTTACCATGCCACCTGCTACAGTAGAAGTGGGTAAACTGGAAATTGTTAACATAAATTTAAACAAACAATTTATTTCATTACATAAAGTGATCACTAAACACCGACATAAGACACCACAGGAAAACTTCAAAGCAGAAACAACTAAGACATGAATCATCCCCAAATTACCAATCTTGTTTGAATATTGTTTCGTGGGATCGAGACATGTTACTTCTTTCGGGCTTGGAAGAGGAGTCAGTATCACTACCATAGTTTTTGACCCCACAACTCTCGTATTCATCTTATAGGTCCTCAAGATTGGAGGTTGAGTCATGTTGGTTGCTTGGTGGGTTATTGTTGTCACAAATTATGAAAAATAACTCCACAAATGGTAGTAGTGGGTTGTCGTAAAAAATGTTGAACATTTGTTGAGCATCAGCATCATCTCGTAGAATAAAAGATGTGTACATATAATGTTGTCCTGACTCAAATATGGGGCATCGAAAGTGGAGATGTTGGATATGTTGGTATGGTTTAATGTTTAGTTTTTGGTGAACAAGTTCAAGCAATTGTGTAAAGGTTATGGCCTTGTTGACCATGAAAGTTTTTGTGTTGTTACTAATGAAGGTGGTGCCCTCATTAGTGTTGTAGACTTGACCGTTGTAGTAAAGACAAACATATGTAGTTGGGTGACACATTGTGGTAGGGGTTGAGATGAATATTTGAAAGTTCTATGAATGTCTTTAATTATACTGGTATTTATAGAATTTGTTTATAGTTGGGTAACTCATTAGTGTTAACTGTGCATTTAGATGAACTGGTAAATGGACATTTATGCATTGTTGCAAGGGTCCAAATCATAATTTTTTTTTTATTTTGTTCTCCTAATTTGAGGTGGTTTTTCATGGAACTGGTGCACAATATTTTTTTTGGATTCTTTGACGTTTAAACTAAGAAAAAAAAGTGTCACAAATATTAATAATGTATTGGACATAATTTAAAAAAAAAAATGCATAACATGGCCACTTAAGCATTGTTGCAAGGATCAAAATCATAGTTTTTTTTTATTTTGTTCTCCTAATTTGAGGTGGTTGTCCATGGAACTGGTGCATGATATATTTTTTTTTCTGATTCTTTGACGTTTAAACTAACAAAAAAAAGTTTCACGAATATTAGTAATATGTTGGACATAATTTTAAAAAAATGCATAACATGGCCAATTAAGCATTATTGCAAGGGTCCAAATCATAGTTTTTTTTTATTTTGTTCTCCTAATTTGAGATGGTTTTTCATGGAACTGGTGCACAATATATTTTTTTTTATTCTTTGACATTTAAACTAACAAAAAAAAATGTGTCATGGATATTAGTAATGTATTGGACATAATTTTAAAAAAATGCATAACATGACCAATTAAGCATTATTGCAAGGGTCCAAATCATAGTTTTTTTTTATTTTGTTCTCCTAATTTGAGGTGGTTGTCCATGGAACTGGTGCATGATATATTTTTTTTGGATTCTTTGATGTTTAAACTAACGAAAAAATGTGTCACGGATATTAGTTGGGATAAATGCATAACATGGCCACTTAAGCATTGTTGCTAGGGTCCAAATCATAATTAATTGGGATTTTGTCTGTTGCATGTAGGCATTCATTGTTCAATCACATGCACTGATAATGTGCGGAGACCCACATTAATAAAAAAAACCTTTAATCGATCACATAGGTGTTGATGGATTGGCAAGTGCACCAATGCGCCCCAAGTAGTAAAGTTAAAACGGAAGACCAAGTGTCAAATCCATAAGGACTTTGTTTGTACTTCGGTAGATGAATATTTAATAAAGAAAAAGATTTGGAAAAGGTAGTAGAAAACAGTAAATTAAATTGTTGAAAATTAAATCAAACAAGAGGAGAAATTAAACATGAATTAATTAAGAACAAGAAAGATGAGAAAATCCAATGTTATTGTAGAAGGAAATCCAGGAGATGAGAATGTTGAGAACTTAGCCTACCAGAGCTACTCCTTAATGTAATGTTAATGATTTTTCTCCATTTATAATTATTCCAATTTACACCTGCATCTACTAATATACTCTAACTTTGGTCCCCCACATAAAAGAGCCTAATTTATCTATTTTCTCTCCCAAATCCCTTTGCAGAGTTAAAATAGTAAATTAAATTAAGAATAGAGATGTATAACAAGATAAACAAATATCAACTTATCCCTAGTGATGACTTTATTTAGATACTCTTTCCCAGTTCTATTAGAAATAATGTTTCCCAACGCTACCCCTAAAACTTATCATGCAAATGAGTAATCAAGCCACAAGCAATAATACCAAGCACAAGAAAAGATACTACATATGTAATATTCATAAATAGATAGGAAGATAAATTACATCAAGAGTAGTCGGCTACCAAGTTCCCAACAAAAGGGGTTTAGCCTCTCATTGTCATGGAGGCTTTACAATTGCAAGAGGAGAATATTTCGTAAAGGGGGAAAAGGTAAGAAAAGGAATGAAGGGAAGGAATGATTCCAGATGCTTGCTTCTCCTTCTTCTAGCCTTTGCCTTCTATAAGGAATTGTATTCTCTTGAAATTTCTATTTGTTTTTTCCTTCTTCTTTCTTCTTCTTTTATAGGTGCAGATTAGCGGGCTTCTTGCACTAAGTATGCCTTTACTTTCCTTAATTTGTCATGCTTTCCTTAATTATTGTGTTTTCCTTAATTATTCTTCTTTCCTTAATTTGCCCTGCTTTCATCAATCAGTCTTTTTTCCTTAATTAGCCATGCTTTTCTCAATTAGCTTGCTTTCCTTAATTAGCTCTACTTTCCTTAATTAGCTTTATTTTACCCACTAATCATCATAAATTCACCACTTTTAATATTCTCTGCACAAAAACTTAAATGATGTTAATTTAATAATTTATTTGCTCAAAAAAGAAAAATTAGGAGAGAAAAAACCATCTTACTGCCATGCCTCGTGATTCCAATTGCCTTTAAAATGATAACCTTATTGTAATGCCTCGAGATTCCCAAACCCCTTTGCACGACTGTCTTATTGTCATGCCTTTAGCTTCCAAAGCACGACTACCTCTATATTTAACTGAATATATTCACGAGCTGATGTTGGTGTACTTAATCCCCATAATGGTGTCCTGTTCCACATGGAGGACGTCTCCGATTACATCCTGGATTTCGACGTGGGTGTTGATCTGGTATATCATGTAGTGATGGATTATTCTCTTCAACATCTTGGCTAAACATCAAATTCAAACTTGGTTCCACTTTGTTATGTAGGCTATGCATGTATTCACGAGCTGATGTTGGTGTACCACAATCAATTCTATAAACATTGCTAAGGAAATCATCTGGTTAGACAATGGATGGAGTGTAGTCCATGTTTGAAATTGGTGTGTATGTGGGTGGAACATAATCTGTCATGGGGGAATTGGTGTGTATGCAGAATTACATTCTGGTTGCATGATGTTTGTTGCCCTTGACGATTGACCAATTTCGAAATTCATTGATGATCCACTTGGCGGTTGCATATTTAAAAAAATAATAGTATTACTTTGATACCACACCATGTATTCCTAAGAATGCTTTGCACGCCCTATAATCGGTTGCCTTGTAAAACTATTGATTGATGTTGTTGCCAATACCTTATCCACTTTGCATGTTTTTCAGCCCAATTTGTGTCAATTCGACCTCGCATGTCAATTTTGTGAAATTTGTCCATGTTTCTTGGGGGATCTGGCATGTCTTGTCAGAGGCGGAATTGAAGTTTAGCTATATCCGTTTGGTGCCATTCTACTATCGAGAAACAAATTAGAGAGGTGCAGGTTGTCCATATGGAGGAGTCTACAAAAGCGGTCGACTCCAAAGCATCCAAAAAGTGGAGATATGGATTCCACAAGAACTGAAATAATACAAAAGGAATAATTAATTAATTATTAAAAACACAAAACTCAACATTATTTTTATGTAACCCATAGTTTATTTATTACCTGTTCAGCTGTCATGTGGTCTAATCTCATTCTATAACTGATGACATCTCCATGTGGTGTACCAGTAAAGCTGAATCCACCACCACTCCATCTAATAAATGAAAAATTATTAATTTAATACATACTATGCTAATCATATAACAATGAATTTGATATTCATATTACCTTGTAACCAACGGATACGATGGTGTCCGATTAACTCTTGTTGCAATGAAGAGCATGTGATACCTTGCCTAAGATTGCAACAATGACGCACAACTGCCCATGGTTTTAGCATCAGGGTCAGTGGCCCTACACATTTCTCTACACAACGTTGCCAGTCAAGTAGAGCCTCAACTATCCCGCCTAACTCGGTCAAGATCAGCCAACACAATGAGGTACATCAAATGAACCCGATTTCCCGTCTTGTATGGCATTAAAACCCCACCAATTAGCCGCAAAATGTAAGCTCTACAATGTGCTTCTAACTACTGTTGTGTTGGTTCCGCGGGAAATGACAACATATTATCTTGCAACCACTTAAGCTTAATGGCAGAGCCTACTATTGCTTCTCCTTTTGGCGGAACAACACCCAAATATTGTTCACACATTTCCTTCCAATCACAGTAGGTTGCACCAGTGATTGGCCTACCGTCCACCCTTATGCCAAGCTGTAGTGCTACATCCTCCAGTGTAATTGTACATTCTCCAACAGGAAGATGAAAAGTGTGCATCTCTGGTCTCCATCGCTCAACAAGTGCAGTCACTAGATGATGATCAATTTTGAAGTGGCGTAATTTTGCCTCATCAGCAAACCCAGTATGAGCAAGCAATGACTCAATTAAAGGATGAGGAGCAGGCATCGAATGACAATAGGAAATGATTATTGGTGGTTGTCCCTATAAAACAAAAGTTACATTTTTATAATGATCACGACAATAAAAGGTTATAATATCATCTAATTGGTACTTACCATGTTTTGTATCTTTGAAGCTCGATGACAATCTTGTTTCCATAACAATGTTGTTGCCTCCATTCTCCCTTTGCATAATCAAATGATTGAAAATTTAGTTGTTGATATTCAAAAAGAACAAGTGAGTCTAATAAGTTGTATGGAATAAAACCGTCTGAGATGGTTTTTATAGGCCAAAAAATATTTACACGTTGCACTGTTCACTTTACTGTTCATGTCAAGAATCCTGTAGCGCCACTATGCGTGTCAAAATACTGTTCAAGTCACTATGCGCGTCAGGAATCCTGTAGACACAATGTTCATGTCACTGTGTGCGTTAGAATACTGTTCATGTCACTGTGCACGTTAGGAATCCTGCAGACACACTGTTCTTGTCACTGTGCGCGTGAGAATACTGTTCACGTTACTGTAGACCAATTTTTGACTACAAAAAATGTCGGTGAAATGTTCACGGCACTGTTTACGCAATTTTGACCGCAAAAGTTGTCGGTGCACTGTTCATGACACTGTGGAGGCAATCTTGATCGTTAAAATTGTCGGTGCGATGACGACCGTTGGATCTATCCGTAGCCACGATTAGTCTCCAAACATATTCTTCTACACACATAAAATACTTCACAACAAAAGTTTTGAATCACTCTTAGTCTCCAAACCAAATCACTCTCAGTCACCATGGAAAGCAAAAATGAAAACGTCCATGCCGTAGTCTACTATGATGCCTATGTAGCCGACTGTGACGATGGCCTAGAGTTTAAGGGTGGAAACAATGTACATTTTCAATGAAGAGACACATGACCTTCAAGGCCTTGAAAACAAAAATCCAACGTAAGATGGGCCTAAACCGAGGTCAAACCATAACCGTAGTCATTTATTGATATCCTATTTCTGCTGGGTCTAGCATGTTTAATTACCAGGCTATTACCATTAGAGATGATGAGGATATTTATGGCATGTTCGACGTCTATAACCAACATCAATTCTTAAGTGGCTTTCAGTTTCTCGTACAATACGAACAACAACCTTCTTCTACTACCAATGTCAAAACAACCGTTCAATCACCACAAATTCACAAAACACCATACACTGACTACCATACAATGATAACAACGATAATGACATACAATTACTTTTCCAACAAACATCAATTGAAAATGTCTATCATCCATATCCAAATAGAGTTGATGTTGGTGACAACCAAGTGCCCGACAACCCCGACTATAGTCACTTCTCGTGCTAAGCGCATCAACCCTACTCATTGGCTGAAAGGGCCTCATTGAGCGAGCCCTGTGTACTAAGCCCAAAAACTTCTTTGTAATTTCATCTTTTGGAATTGGGCTAAGCAAGTCATCTCGCTAAGTGCATAATTGCATCTCGCTAAGCGCAATTTCCTCTCTGTTGGACCATTAATGTGAATTGGGCCCAGCGGGTCAGCTCGCTAAGCCCAAATCCCTCTCGGGTTTGGAATTGGGCTAAGCAAGAGTCGCTTGCTAAGTGAGCCCCACTACTGCATTAGGAAGCATTTTATTCGCTAAGTCGGCCAATGGCCCGCTAAGCGAGAGTTGTAGACCAATCAGAGCTGCAGAGCTCGCTAAGCGAGACCCTTCGCACTAAGCCCAAATCCTTCTTTGGATTTTCTAATTTTTGAATTGGGCTGAGCGAGTCTACCTGCTAAGTGCGTGAGTTTGAATTCTGAAAACTCAAAAGTCATTGAGTGTTTGCTTAGTGTGTGACCCGCGCTAAGCGAGGTAGTCGAAATTGCCAAAAATAAGGCTTAGGTAGTTACTTTGTGCACACAATATACTTCTCACTCTTATCCTTTGCATCTTGCACTCTCTGCATTGTGCTTCCTTGTGTTCTCTGCATCTTGTGCTTTCCTCTTGCTTCTTTTTCTCTGCAATCCAAGTAAGTGTTCTTAACCTTTCACTTTAATTTTTGTTCTGAACCTTAGGGTAGATGTTTTACTGTAACTGTTTTAAAGTTTCAATTTTGTGAATTGTAATGTTGCTATTAGGTTAGTTGTTAGTAAGCATGTTGTTAGGGGTTTTGTTTCGTGCACAATGTATATAATTTTGCTATGGTTTGATTTAGTTTTGAGGCCTAATAGGAGACTGTGTTAGGGGGCTAAAAAGCCCCAATATTTTTGGAATTTTTGATGTGCTTGCTAAGCGCGCTTGTGCGCTAAGCGAGTTCATCAGTTTTTATTGAATTTCTGGGTTTTTGGATGGACTTGCTAAGCTGGCCCTGTCCCGCTAAGCGTGTTCATCAATTTTGTTTGAATATATGCATGTTTGTATGAACTCGCTAAGCCATTGCACCTTGGGCTTAGCGAGTGTTCAAATTTCCAGTTTTTTTTTAAGTGTCATATAAACTCGCTAAGCCAGCATGCTGCGCTCAGCGAGTTATGTTTCTTGGGTCAAAGTCTAAGAGGTTGTTAGTCTTCTCTTAATGGCTTAGCGAGTTAGTCTCGCTAAGCCACCCAGCCTCTATAGGTTGAATAAGCCTGGGCTAAGTGAGTCAGTCTCACTAAGCCCAAAGCATTTTTAATTTCTGAGTTTTTGTTCATGTGCTAAGCGAGTCAGTCTCGCTAAGCGCAATTTCTTCTCTGTTTTGTTTTATTTTGGAATTGGACTTAGAGAGCTTGCTCGCTAAGCCAATTAAGTTCTAGTAGTTAGTTTGGGCTAAGCGCGTGATGGTGCTAAGCCTATTTAGTGTGTCGCGCTAAGTGAGTTAGTCTCGCTAAGCGCAATTAGCTCTCTATGAGAGAATAAGGCTTAGCGAGCCATGCTAGCTTAGCCACTATGTTGTTTCAGCTAAGCGAGTGTGTCTCGCTTAGCCAATGTCTTTGTTTTTGTGTTGTCGTGCTAAGCGCGCCCTGCACGCTAACCGAGTGCTGTTATTTTCATAAGACGCGCTAAGCGAGTCAGTCTCGCTAAGCGCCCAGTCTATTTTTCAGCTTTATTTTTCTGATTTTAGTTGGAAGAAAAACCTATCTAACTTGAATCCTGTGACTATTTTTGATGCAGATGGCCTCCAGGAAGAGGAAAGCCATAACCTCCCAACCTTAGGAATCTTATGCACCACTTGTTTCATTTTTGGGGTCGCTTGGGAGCGATATTCACAAAACGTTCACTCCCAAAACATCCTTCCGAAGAGGAACATTAACCTTTTTGTGACATAATATGATGAATTTAGAAGAGAGCTTATCAGAAGAAACTGGCGCAAGGCCTTGACCCAGCACATGGACGGGCACATTGATATGGCCCTGGTTAAGGAGTTCTACTCGAACCTGTATGACCCTAAAGACAAATCACCAAAACAGGTTCGAGTTAGAGGGAAGCTAATTAAGTTCGATGTGGCATCACTGAATGCCTTTCTGGAGACACCACCACTCATTTAGCCAGGGGAGTAGTACCCCTCATATTCTGTTTTCTGCAGGGCGCGCACAGATCCTCAGGAGCTTGCTTCCAAGCTCCGCATTCAATGGGCGCGGGTTCGTTTTAAATGTTGAAGGGGCACCTTGGATAATCCTAAGGAAGGATTTAACTACACTAGCCCAGACTTGGAGTATGTTATCATACTCCAACCTCGCCCCAACTTCTCATACGTCCGATTTGAATATGGACAGGGCAAGGTTAGTCTATGGGCTAGTTATGAACATGGACATGGACATGGGCTTCCTCATATCACACCCAATTTCTCAGATGGCCTAGTCCAACTCCTCGCGGCTCGGCTTCCCAGCCCTCATCACCGCTTTATGCGTTGCCCGAGGAGTTATCTCAGATTCTCTGACTTTCGAGTCCCTCAGCCCTGCCATTAATTTGGCGTACATAAAGAAGAACTGCTAGAAGCTAGATGATCCCATGATCGTATTTCTAGGGACCCGCAAGGCTCAGGCTAGAGGATCTGAGGGCCCATCTTCTTCTGCTCCTGCTCCTGCTTCTACTTCTGCTCCTGCCTCTACTGATCCAGCTCCCTCTCCCTCTGCTCCACCATCATCAATTCTAGCATAGTGCCGATGCTCCGAGGTCACAGTGCTGATGTTGTAGAGCATCCACCATGGCTTATGCCTGGTGATGCAGAGTATTCACGACTCGGATCAGCATCGGCCTATCATTAGCATGGAGGATTTCATGGCACAGGTGGCCTGGCCAAGAGTCCAGCCTTCTCCTTTGGGGGGAGGTGAGGCTTTCACAGCCCAGGAGCCTCAGCCAAAACCTCAGATGAAGGTAGCTCCAGAGGCCACTCCAAAGGCTACTCCACAGGCTTCACCAGTTACTACACCAGGGGTAGAGGTCTCTGAGGAGGAGGATTACGCTGCTTATGTGGATTATGCAGCTGATATGACTGTAGCATAGAGCACCTGGGACCCATGGCCTGTTACAGCTCAGGATATTCCTCAGCCAGCCTAGGATGCTCCCTCCTCACCTCTGAATGAGCCCACAACGACACAGGACGAGCCATGACAGGATTTTCATTTATTTTCCTGTTTTTGATACAATTTATGTTTAGTTTACATTTTTAGTTTTAGTTTTATGTTTCAGTTTATTTATTTAGTAAATTTGAAAGCTTGTTGAACAATTTACTGTTTTGATTGCTATGCAGTGGTTTGATTTGATCTGAAAATCTGGTGTTTGTTGAATGATTTGAATTAATCGATTGCATGAATTGAGTGAATTGCGATGATTAGATCATATGCTTTGAATGAGTATACAGTAATTAGAAGAGAAAGAACATGAATTAGGGGCATGACTGAAAATGTTAGTTGGTTTGACAGATAAATTGTGAAGGTAATCATTAGCCACAACCCGATGAGTTGTGCAATCTTTAACTGTGAGAGAACGACTAGCATTGAGTACCGATTTTTGCATGAATCTCTGATTACTGAATGAATGCATGAGTTTGAAGATGATGAAGGCCATGATTGATTGAAATAGCCACTTAGCCAAAAAGCTTACTTTCTTCATGAATGATGAATCCCTTGCACCCATGTTGAACTTGTTTTTGATTGATTGAACTGAACCCTAAGCTTGTAAAGTTATATCTCCATCTACCTTGTCTTAGGTTGTAGGAGAGCATTGTGGTTCAAAGCAAATTTGTCCCAAATTTGGGGGAGATTATTGGGTGAAGATAAGAATGGTAAGACAAATAACAGCCACACAAAAAATTGTAAAGAAGCAGCAAATAAAAGCTTCTAAAATAAAATAAAATAAAAAGAAAGAAGAAGAAAGTTCAAGAATAAAGGTTGCGTGGGTTGTTATTTGAAGCAAAGTGCTGTAAATATTGATAGGCAAGTAAATGAAGTTGGAATAAAAAGGAAAAGAGTTGATCTAAGGATGAATGCTCTCCTAGAACTTAAGCTTTTGCATCCTAGAAAAACCATGAATTGTTTGCAGCCCAGCCTCATTACAAACCAAGAAAAGTCCTTCAGATTCAATTTGTGTGTTTGTGACTGTATGGCATGAGATGAAATGCAAAAGTTGAGACTTATGTTGGTTGTTGATTGATAAATAGCCTAAACACTTGTGCTTGAGTGAAACAATGACCGTGAGGCTTTGGCTTGATGATCCTTCCTTGATATATGTCTTGCTTGCTAGCTTATTTCACTTGAGTTGCTTAATAATCATGTTCCTATCTTTGAAAATCTTCATATCTTGTGAAAAGTTGTTGGTTGAAGCATTGTATGCCACTTGTGTCATGTGCTTAAATGCTTGGAAATAAACACAATTTTGAATAACCACTATGAGCTTGTCACTTGAGGACAAGTGAATTGTTCTTTCTTTGCTTGAGGATAAGCAAAACTGTAAATTTGGGGGAGTTATGTTGTCATTTACGACTAACTTTGGTGTTGAAAAGATTTATGAAAATCATGTCTTTTCCCCAATTTATGGTTATTTTTTTAGGTTTGTACATATTTTTAGGTTTAGTTTGATTTTTATGCAGAGACATGCCCTTTAATGTGAATTATTGAGTTTTCAACTTCAGTTTCAAGTGAAAAGATGAAGAATAAGAAGGTTGTTGTGGCTGGTGTCTCGCTAAGCGAAGCTTGTGCGCTTAGCGAGAATCATCCGCTAAGCGAGGCACTTAGCCCGCTTAGCAAGTTAGGAGAATCTGCCAAGCATCTGCGCGCTCAGCGCATAATCAGCTCGCTCAGCAAGTCATTTGTCTTCTCTCGCGCTAAGCGCGCCCAGCTTGCTCAGTGAATTTTCACTAACTCGCGCTTAGTGCAAAAATGGCACTAAGCGAACCTTCAAGGTCAGAATGCCCTTAAAAGCTGAAGTTGGCAAAAAATAGGTAAGAAGCTTGAGAGCCTATACAATAGAGCGACGTAACAGAGCAAGGGAGCACCAAAAACCTTAGCTTTCAAGAGGATTCTAGGTTTTAGAGTGATTTTTAGGTTCTTAGAGGTGGAGGAGACATCCCTAACACTGTGTAATCTGAATTTTGCTTCGAAAACCTCCTATTGTAACTGAAAGGTGATAACTTGTCATGGAAGGCTAAAGCTTTTGTTGGGAATTTCTGCTAAGTCTTGATGTAAATATTTCTTACTATCTATTTAATGTTGTTTTGATGTGTTCACTGCTTCTATCTGCATTTAATTCTTGCATGTTTTTGGTCTGATCATCCATTTGTGTGTAAAGTTAGGATTTTTAGCATTGGGAAATATTTTGAATCCTTAGAACTGGATAGAGCAGGGCTAGATATCTGTATTGTCTGGACACGGAGTGCAGGGAGGGACTCTAGTTTTTAATATGCTATGATCTTAATGTTGTTTGGTTAGGCTAAGTTCGATGAGGGATCCAAGAATGAAGTTTAATTAGAATTAGCCCATTCATGCAAGACATTGATATTTGGGATAATTTTCCTCATTATAGAACACAGAAACAACATTAGATAGAGAAAAACCCTTAATTGCATCAAGTCACTCAGTAGAAAGGCCCAACATTTTAATCATTTGTTTATCTCTCGCATTTACTTAGTTAATTTTGTAGTTATCTTTAGAATTGCAATTATATCCTGTTTTTAATTCCATTTCATGATGTTACACAAATGTCTACTGATTGAATGAACGCTTTTCTGAATGAAACAAACTCCCTGTGGATACGATACTCGGTCTTATCGTTTTATACTACTTGTATGACTTAGTGCACTTGCTGATAAATTCCGCAGTTGTCCCAAGGAGTTAACATTAAGCAAATGTGACGTGAAGCTTGTTACAATTTTCATTGTTAACCTATTTAGATACAATAATCAAAAGTAAGTAGCATAATGAACCAATACTTTATTTATTTTGGCAGTAATAGCGTTGGGTAATGAATGACATATTGTGATTGTCAATTTCACATGGCTCAATGGTGCTGATATTTGACAGTAACAACTATTGATTGACAAAATACGCATGCCATGCTTAAAATCTTATGTTTTGGATTCCTATATATTCAAATAGTGTCGTTTAATAGTGCCTACTAACTTTTGTCATTAGGAAATGACAAGCCACACTCTCGAGCACATGACAGTTCACACTCTCCTTCTTTCCAAAACTTCTGATATGCTGAAGAAAATTAAAATCTAGCAAACACATGTTGGAGCAAATGCTAAAAAAATTTGAGTAATAGCAATGGTAACTGGAACAGTAGACAAGTATAAACTCCTTCTGTTCAGACCCATCCAATACAATGTCCATGAATTTATATGAGTGTTTGCCATCCTCATTGTTGTATTTCAGCATCTCATTTCATATTTGTACACAAAATGGCATTTTCAGAATTCATATTAATCCCAGTAAAATCTATAAGTCCTTCTGTAACCTGTTGGACTGTAAAGGTTCAAGTTAGTAAGCTATGGAAAACTGTTGACCATGTTAATGGAAAGGCAATTGGCAAGTTGGAAATGATTTTGTTTGATAGTGAGGTAGGAAGTTATTATGTTTATATGTAATCTATTTAAGTTTAGAAGTTGATATTTATTTTGTGTCTAACTAAAACCTTCATATTTATTTGGAATAAGGGTGATCAAATACAAAAATGTGTTATGAAAGATATTTAGAATATGCTTTGTTTAAATATGGAAGAAGGAAATGTATATATTTTGCAAAATGTTAGTGTTACGAAGAATGGTGCTGAATTATGATTAGCAAATCATGAATATAAGCTTGAACTAGCAAGATTCTTTATGGTTACCTCAATGTTATCTGAATCATCGAGTTAGCTATCTTGCCAAAAACTACTTCCATTTGAAGCCTTTACTGATTATACTAAAATTCCTGCATATTGCATAAGTATCATAGTTGTATTTGAAGCCTTTACTGATTTTACTGAAATTTTTGCATATTGCATAGGTATCATAGTTGTATTATAGGCTTTAGTCCATATGTTATCAACAAATTTTTTAATCAATTTTTTTTATATGTTATATGTTGAAGACATTGCTGAGTAGATTTCAGGAATATCCTCAATTGAACACTTTGTCAAAGATGGCAACAACATTCAAAGAATTTTTACTCAACTCAGTGATGGACAGTATGATTCATTTAACTTAAATTTACATTATTATATATTGTCTAGTGTATGATAGAACATATTATGTATTTTTATACATGAATGTTATTGAGTGCATTTTTTGTGGTGAATATGTTGAAGCTATCATACATTTAGTAAGAGATTGTAATGTTTCACCTCCTTTTTTGGTGGTTTAATATAGCAAACTCATACCATGTGGTGCCTTGGCTCATGGTATGATTTAATATTAAGGTTTGAAGTGGTTTTATATGGAATTACACAACATTAAAATCTTCTGGACAATTTACAAAATGCATGACAATAAAACAGGTGAAATGTATATTGAAACTGTGTCTAATGTGAGCAAGATTATATTGGACCCAGACTTATCAATCATGTTTAACTTTTGAATGAGGTATAGATTCATTATCTGTGTAAATACTTTATCCTTGACTTTGTGCAAATGTATGTTGCCTTTGTGCAGTGTATGTATTGGTTGAACCTTAACTTTATATTTGTTTTATCAGAGTGAGACCTGATAATGTCTATGTCATTAACATTGGACCAATGAAAAAAGACATCTATTTCGAATCTCTAATCATTAATCCTCACAAAAAGAATTCCAAATTTTCATTTAATTGGATGAGTTAGTTTTTTTTATTGTATCTTAATTTAGTATGACATTTAATTTAGTTTTTTTTATATTAATATTTGAATTATTAAATATGGTTAATATGAACTTTATGTGAATGTATGTATACATGATTTTGATGATGCCAAAGAAGAATCAAACAAGGCTGCTTCAAATGATAAGCATTTGCTTCAAGAATAATTCAAGATTGCTTCAACAAACAAAGCCTTGTTTCAAGATTCACTAAAGACCAAGCCTTGCCTTAAAACAAAGTGCTTTCAAGACATGCAAGGCTCTGGTAATCGATTACCAGGAAGTGTAATCGATTACCAGAAGACAGGGTTGAGAAATAGCTGTTGAAAAAGGTTTTGAATTTGAATTTTCAACATGTAATCGATTACCATATGTCTGTAATCGATTACCAGCAATGGAACTTTGGAAATTCAAATTCAAAAGTCACAACTCTTCAAATAATAACTGTGTAATCGATTACACAAACATTGTAATCAATTACCAGTGGAAAGTTTTCAGAAAATCTGCCAACAGTCACATCTTTTCATTAGATTGTGAATGGCCATCAAAGGCCTATAAATAGGTGACTTGGGCATGAATTTTACAGAGAGAGTTTTGATTGATTAAAAATGTTTTATCCTCTCAAAAGATTAAGAGAGTTTTGCTTGGCAAAAATGTCTTATCCTTTCAAAAGACAATGAGAGAAATTCCAAAAGAACTTCATTGTCAAATGCTCTCTCAAAAAGAAATCCTTGGCCAAACACTTGCCAAATCTAAAAGGATTCTTACATGATCTTCATTGTAATATTCTTCTCTTGAAGAAAGAATTCTTCTTCCATTCTTCTTATTCAATGAGAGTGGCTAAGAGACTGTGAGTCTCTTGTTGTAAAGCATCTGAACATAAGGGATGGGTTGTTCCTGTGTGGTTCTGACTTTGTAAAGGATTTTACAAAGATAGTGGAAATCTCAAGTGGGTTGCTTGAGTACTGGACGTAGGCACGGGTTGTGGCCAAACCAGTATAAAACTGTGTTTGCATTTTCTCTTCCCTTATCTTATTTATTTTGTTGCAATCAATTGTGTCTTGCATGTTTAAAGAACATTGTTAAATTGATTGTTGTTGCCTCTTCTGCATTCTAAGCCTATCCCTCTTAAGATTATTGAGGCCATAAGGTCCAACATGAAGCACCAGCCTAACCATAAAGGACTTCTATATTTTTAAACAAATATCAAGGGCACACCTTTGCAGGCATACAAATCCCAGGTTTTCTTAAAAAAAAAAAAGAAAAATAAAGTTAATGTCTCGGTTCTAAATCATATTCGCATTTTCTAAATGAAAATAACTAAGGCCCCTTGAGGGTGCCTTCGAAAAACTTAGCTGGCCATAGTAGATATCATACTTACAAATAGGAGGAAGAACAAGGGGGAAGAGGGGAGATCCAGAGAACACTGAATATTATTGCTGGTATCCAACCATTACAAACTACTACTTCTCTTTCTCTCACTATCTTTCTTCTGTGTATTAAAACTGAGCTCTGAGGCTCTTTTTATAGAGAAAGATGAAGGAAGAAAACAAAAGACCCCTTCAGTCAAGAATAGTAAAATTACTATTCTTTTACTCTATCACAGGGCCCATTTTTACTACAACTATTTATGAAAAGACTCAATGTCAGAGTCTCGACAAAAGTAAAGATTCCTGCTTCAATTTACAGCTGTATTTTGGCAAGATATGTCTCTCTTCTGATCAATTCTTTGAAGATTTTGTAACAGTAATATTTTCTTCTTCTTGGACGTTTCCAGAGCAAAAAATGCCTGATGAGTCTTCCATGGAAAGATCAGTGGATGGAAATGAAGGAGTTTGTTGTCCATGACCACCACTGCCTCATAAATCTCTTTGTCCTTCTTTTCCTTTTGGAAAAATTGTACCAATTTGTTGTTATGTTCAACCAAGAAGGGTATGAAAAACTTCCCATTGTATGATGGTAGGAAGAGTTTTGTATCATCTATTTCCCTTATCAGGTCAAAATCTCATTTGTCCGAATCTGAGAAAAACCATTGGTACCCTTGTGTTTGTGCCCTCATGAGGTTGTATTGGTACTGTATGTTGCCCTACACATCCCAGGTCTCATATTCATCATTGAACAGACAGGGAAAGTCCTTGTGGTCTTTTGGTAAGAGTTTCATAACATGAGAGGGATAATTTTGTGCAAAAAAGTTGCTCGAGTAGATTACAATTTTGATGGAAATATAGTTCATCATTTCTGCCTATATCAGATTTATAACTTCATTTATAAAGGGATTAAACCCCTCAAATCTGTTCGAGGGAGGGATCAGGATTGATTCTAGACATCCATAGTCCAAAAGACTTTTTGTGGTGATTGCCAAGTCTTCATATCCGAATTACTTGAACGGGTCTAGGTCTAGTTTGACTTTTCTAAAAAGGAATTTTATCTTGCACGGACAATTAATTTTATCTTCGCAAAATGGAATTTTATTGGCACACACAAATTTCTGGTTGAAATAAGCATGGACACCTATGTAAAGGCCAAGAATCTGGGTTTGGCTACTGTGTACCTTAAACAATAGTTTTTGTATCTTTTTGAAATTGTCTAGGTTCAAGTTTTTTATTGGTACGGGGACATTTGGGCTGACGAAGTCTTTGTAAGTCTTGGGGGAGGATTTGGCTTGGCCAACATTTATGATTATAGTTGTAGGTTCTGGCTCGAGGGCCTTATTTATCTTGTTGATATTAGTGGTATTTAATTCAAGGGTTTTTTCTACTTCTTTCCTTGAATAAAATCCTTTATAAATTGGACTTTGAATACCCTCCTTTGCCAAGCAAAGCTCTTTAAAATTGGTGTAAACACCTTTATGGGGTCTTGATAATAGGACAAAAGTTGTATAACCTTTTCCAGAGGGAGAGGCTTTTGTGAGGAGAGGAACTCCTTGATTATTTGTTATACAAAAATTGTATAAGGCACAAATTATGCCATTTTTCACCAAACAAACAAATTGCTCATTATTGTTTGTGTGTTTTGGAATATTCCAAATATTGTCAATAAGGCAATTGAGTTTATCATTGATAGCTTTTCTACCAGGGTAGTGAAACTCATTTGTAAGTACTGGTAATTCTTGATTGCCGAACTTCATTTTGTGTTTTATATTTTGGTAGGAGACTTTGGAGGGCTTCATCTTGTTGAATACCTGCAAAACGAGAAAAAATATCAACAACAACATTATTAACTCCTTTTATATGTTCAAAATTTATCTTTATTCCGTTATCATAAACATATTCTTGGAATAAAAGCCATCTTTTCTGAGATTTTTTATCGGTATTTATTTGTTGGCTACTATTACTTCGCAATCAGTTCTTATGGTGATTTCACTTTTATTAATCAGAAAGAGTTTAAATCCTTCTAGAGCGTTTATCACAACATTGACTTCATAATCTGTAGAAGTTGAGTATACCTATGGTTTCGTGTGATATTTTCCTGAGGCGTACCTACAAATTTCTTCGTCATGAATTTTTTCATATTTATTTTTCTTTTTCTTTAGGATGGCTCCCTATCCTAGCTTGCAACCATCACATTCTATAAATAGATAATCAGAATCTAGTGGAAGAGATAAATATGGCAAATTACTGACCATTTCTTTTATTTTTTGGACCAGTTTTATATCCTCTGTATTGAATTTCCTTTGTCCAATTAAGGAGGTCTTGTTGTAAAGAGGAGTTGTATATTTCCCTAAATCTTTAATAAAATTTCTTGCATAATTAAGCAAGCCTAGAAAGGCTCTTAGGGTTTTGATATCTTTCATTTTGTCTGGAAAACTAATGATTTTTTGGGAAATGTGAGGCTGAAGCCTTATTTTCCCATTTCCTATTTATGTTCCTAGGAACGAAATGTGAGTCTTGCAAATTTTCATTTTTGACTTTGAAATAATTAAGCCAAAATTTTCAAATAAGTGGAGAACTTGCTTAAGATGCAGATAGTGTTCTTCCTTAGTTTTTGAAAAAACAAGTACATCATCGATATATGTACACGTGAATTCTTTATAATTTCCATAAATGTTATCCATTTTTCTTTAGAAAATTTGTGGTGTATTTTTAAATTCAAATGACATTACTTTCCATTCAAATAATCCTTCTGAACAAAAAAAAAAAAAAAGTTATCCATTTTACTAAGTCAAGATACATTTTTACTTGGTGAAATCCTGATTTTAAATCAAATTTTTAAAACCATTTGGCCTTCTGTATCTTATTTATTAACACGTCTTTAGAAGGAATATTATATCCATCTATGTGGGTGTTATCATTAAGCCTTTTATAATTATAGACCATCCTAGTTTTTCCTCTTTTTTGTTTTGGGTGTTTATTAACAATAAAAGCAAGACTCCTTTGAGGACTAGTTCTGGGTTCTATAACTTTTAGATCTAAAAGGGTTTTTATATGATTTTTACATTCTTCTTGTTCAAAATTCCCATACTGAATGTCTTTGGTTTTAATTATCAGATCTGGGTCTATAATATCTAATTTACATATAACAGGATCTTTTCCCCAATATTTAGTGGGGTCTTCTTCTATTATACTTGTTTTTATTTGATCTATCTATAATTTGTTGTATATTATCAAAGGTTATGGTTTTGTTGATCTTAACAAAATTGTAATCAGATTCTGCTATAGATAAATCATATTGTAGCTCAGTTTCTATTTTTATGCTATTTAAGATATTTTCTAGTAAGAATCTTGGGGTATATCTAAAGTGCTTATTCCTCTATACTTTTGTGATTCTTTTATTTTACAACTACCAGGTATGTCACATGGACATTGGTTACTGGTGTTGGTGGGGGCATCACCACGCTTTATTTGTAGCTCTGATGTGAGTTCGTCTATTATTGGTGACATTTGTGAGTTTGTGGAGATTAATAAATAATCTTTTGTAATAGTAACTGATCTATTATCATGTATAATAAAATCAAGTCCTAGAATCATTTTTCCTTTAGCTGGTTGCAAATCTACTACATCTGCTTTATTTATAAAAATCTTGTTGCCAAAAATGTCACAATTTGTAGATAATTGAATGGTGAAATTTCTGGTTTTTGTGTCATTTGTTATTATGTCTCGAGACATAGTTCTAGTTTTGGTTATTATATTACTTCTAAAACAATTATGTTGGGGTACAACACTTTTGCATATGGAAGTAAAGGAACAACCAATACCTACTAAGGCTTGCAAGACTACTTCAGTTTGGTCAAAATTATTAATTTTAGGAAAATTTATTTTAACCAAAATATGTAGGCTTTTATTATTATTTTTATTGCAAATTTTGGGAATGCAATATTTGTTTTGTAGTGCCATAAGCCCACTTGTTTGTTCTTCAGTAAAATTTGGGGCTTTGCTTTTCTCAAAATTTTCGTAGAGAAAATCTACCATTTTTTCAATTTGGTTTAATCAGGTTTCCAAAGTAGAAATCCTGTTATTTGTAATTTTATTTCCAGAATCATTTTCCTTTTTAAAATCAGGAAAATCGATCTTCAAAATTGTTTGTATGCAAGTTTTGCAAAAAATCTTATAGCATTAACTACAATGAGCTCTTAACATTTTATGAGGATATCTTTTGCAAAAATAACATTCTTTATGATCGGGTCCTATGTGGAATTATATTTTATGTTCACAGTCATTTAATTCGGCTTTGAACATAAGACTATATCCCAAATCATCAAGGATTTCTCCATAATGATTATATTTATCATCCACTGGGTAGAGATTAGTATACTCATTTCTAGTGAATTTGTTGAGGATTTTATAATCTTTATTAACTTCTTCTTCTTCAGAAGTATAGTCAGACCAACCGACTATTGAATATATTTTTGAATCAGTAGAGACTGTTTCATCTATAGGGATGAGAGATAGAGGCACACAAGTGCACAACAGAAAGTTGCGAGCTAGCTTTGGGACTGGTAGTTATTGGTCAAACTATCATTAATTGAGGATGACATTGCTACCATGAAAATGAATCAACTAGAAGAAAATTATTGGGTAGGCACCTTGAGATATCATAAAGTATTTATAATATTTATTTCTTTCAGTTTGTGGAGTGATTAGCGACATGCTAAGTTAAAGAGGATTTGACTTATAAGCCTATATAGTATATTTATCATAAAGGATATCATTTTCATGTATTTATCAAAGAATGAAGAAAACGATTTCAAACTTTTTGGCCATGTTCATTTTGAGTGAAACGGAAACTATGAAAGTGGGGATAAGAATGAAATGAATGAAAATTTGATATTTCACTTGTTCAGTGACAGTCAAATGATCGCAGAAATGAGATGAAAATTAATTGGGTTCACATGTTTCTTTTTTCACCAAAAAGTTGAGATGAAATAAGTGGAGAATGTGAGAAATTTGATCCCTTTTTGTGTTCCCAAAATTGTTCTCTCCATCCAACTTGCATAACGCATGGGAGAGAGCTAGATCTATTAGGATAATCAAATATATTGGTTATATATTCAAATATGCTGATTATAAATATAAGCAGAGATGAGCGTACAATGGTAAAAGTAAAATAAAAAAGCATGGATTTGTTCCTGACATAGAGGACAAACACAAGTAAAATTGAAATTGTAAAAAATTTAATTTTAGTTTTATTATTTTATTACCTATTAAATCACTTTAATTCAAATATTTTTCCTCTGTACCGAACAATCTCACTTTCTACTCTCTTTCATATGTTTTTCTTTCCTTTTCTACTCCGTTGCATTCCTCACACATTCATTTCTTTTCTTTCACTCAAATGAACACTACCTTAGGATTCCTTCGATAGGGTGGAAAGAATTGGAAACAAAATCAACTGAGATGAAAAATTTCGAATTAAAGTATATTGTTAAAGTGTTAATCCCACATCATTTTACTTTTAATTTCTCTCATTTTACACTCTCTTTCCCTGCAAACAAACACATCCTTAGGATTTGTTCGTTTTGAGTGAAAGAGAGGCGATGAAAGTGGGGATAGGAATAAAATGAGTGGAAAGTAGATATTTCCCTTGTTTTGTGAAAGTCAAAGGATCACATAAATGAGATGAAAATTAATGGGATCCACGGGTTTTTCACCTCAAAATTGAAATCAAATGGGTGGAAAAAAAATGTGAAATTTGGTCCCTTTTTGCTTTCCCAAAACTGTCCTCCATCCAACTCGCATAATGCATGGGAGACTGCGAGATCTATTAGGATAATCAAATATGTTGGTTGGATATTTGAATATGAATCGGTTGCATGTATTAAGATAATCAAATATGTTGGTTGCATATTCGAATATGTTGATCATGCACATATAAACGAAGACGAACATACAATGTAAAAAACAAAACAAAAAAAGGTGTGGTTTTGTTTTTGACAAAGAGGGCAAATACAAGGGTAAAACTGAAATTGTAAAACACTTGATTTTAATTTCATTATTTTATTACCTATTAAATAATTTTAATTCAAATATTTATTTTCTTTTCATACATCTTACTCTACCGAACAACCTCATTTTCTATTCTCTTTTTTTTCTTTTTATATTTATTTTCATTCTTTACACTTTCATTTTTTTTTCTTTCACTCCAACAAACACTACCTTAGAGTCAAGAGATATTTATTGTGAATCGAATATTTTTTTTTAAAAGGCTAATATGAATGAAATAGTGACTTAATAAAGAGTAAAAGACACAAATAAATGAAAAACTAAAAACAAAAGACTTCAAACATAATTACAATTGAACCTAGCTAGATCTTTACTACAAACGACAAATTAGCCTCTCTTTTTCCGTGCACCACTCAAACCAACATTTATATGCCTAACTTTTTTAAGGGTAAAATATATTTTTGTTACTTGTTTTATTTTGATTTCTATTTTTCTTTTTTCATATTTATTTATTTTATTATTATTTTTAGAAAATTGTTTCATTTTGTTTTTAGTCTCTGACTTTAATTTCAACTCTTAAGTAATGATTTGACGAGCAGAATTTGTGCTTGATTTTTGTTTTTGTTTTAGATTTGTTTGTTAAGCTTATTTGCTTGTTTTTTTTGGCATTTGTGTAAACTATTTTTCTTAAAAGAAATATTTTTTTAATTTTTTTAAAAATAAAATTATACTACTTCTTAAAAAAATTTATTTCAAAAAGCTTTTTTAAATTTCTTTTTCTTAAAGTTAAAAAAAACTTAATTAAATAAAAAAAATGATTTTTTTATATTTTATTTTTATTTCATTTAAATATTTATATTTCTTTTATTAATTTACACATATCAATGATATCTTACTCTTTTATTATATTTCTATTAAATATTGGAGAAATTTTTTAGACAATGGATTTAATATAATTAAATAATTAAAAATCAAGAGAACTAATTAAAATTAGGAAAACTAAAATTGCACATAACTTAATGTATGAAACCATAATTAAAGATTTAAAATTTAATAATGTTATATACTACCTCTGTATCTAAATATAAGATTTTTTTTCAATTTTATTTTTCTGTTTTTACAAGACTCTTTGCATTAATTATTTTTTGAAATAAATACCCATAGTTACTTTATAATAAATTTTATATGTTAAAAAGATAAATGAATTATCCGATTGGATAAAAAACTAGCATACATTAATACATTAATTAATTAGGTGGAAACATAATTAACTAGAAAGAGAGATGATGAGTCTCAATAATTTTAAGGATAATTTTAATAAAATAATACAAATTTTTAACAAATCTAATGTTATTAATTATATTAATCAACTTTTTTAAAGGATGTGAATTAGTTAAAAGAGTTTATGTTATTAATTATACTAACCAACTTTTTTAAATGTGTAATTTTGTTACGAAACAAGATTTTGAAATTTGAACCAATGTGTATAACTTTTTACATTAATTATATGTATAACTGATGTAAAGAAAATATTACATTTATATCGACTACATACATAGCCGATGTAAAAAAAACATTATTTTTATATCAATTATATGTATAATCAATAAAAAAAATTATGATCGTAAATTTAGATTCAACCAAATCTTGCTCCGGAAAAAATGATACATCTTAATTTTATAAAGACAAAAAATGTATTAAAAAATTTTTGGAGCATGTTTAATTTTATGATGAGAAAAAAATATTTTAGAATTACATGAATGGGCGGTTGATAGTTTTCCCAAACCACTTTGTTGTTATTATCTCTTTATTCCACATCAATGCAAAGTCCTCTGTTTCTTTATATTATAAAAAATATTATAAATAAAAAACAATATTTGTATATAATGTTAATATAAATACTTTATATTGTTAATCAATTATAAATCATATTAAAAATGATTTTTAAAATATTTATTACTTATTAGTCCTTTTTAGATTATGGATCAATTTCTTCATTAATATTTACAAAAACGAAAATAGAAAAGCACACTAAATTAAATTTCTCCCAAATTTCTCCCACTATTAAACATTTTTCATTGACTCGTGATAAATCAATTTTTTTTAGCAATTTTTACTTATAAGTTTTTGACAGATTTTCCAATGCCTTTTCCTTTTCAATTCTTTAGTCAATTTATTTCATAGTCGATTCCATAATCAATTCTAAATCAACCGGACTGGTAGGTCCGACTTAGGTCCGACTTATAGAGAACACACTTAATAAAAAGTAGACTATTGTCCTAATTAAATCTGTATCATCAGGAGATTCGAATATGAAACCATCAATTTGAGAAAGACTTCATTAAAACTATCAAACAAATACTAATACTTGTAATCAATAAACGGAAGCCGCGTGTATTAAACATAATCACATATCATACGCTGAAAAGTTTACAATGATTCAAACAAAGATTATTAACATAGTCACTCGTCTTGTATTTGTGTATATGGTCCCATTCTTTACACAATAGGATGAGTGATAAGTACTCAAAATGACCCACCACCATAAAATTCCGGGCTTGTTCGAGAAGTATCTATTGACTGAGCCTTGAGCCCGTAAGCTGATCCAAAAGCATAAAGTGGAAGCACGACAAATTAATTTGATGTCATTTGTGAAAAGTGCAACGACAGCAAGTGACCAATATGATTGGGACATTTACTCTTAAACTTTCTATAAAGAATTTAATATTTAATAACCCTCATAATTATTATTTTTTAAGTCCGTAAGAATTCATGATAAATCACTGGGTTAACAGTGTCTTCTGTATTGCAGTATAACTGTATATATGTTTTTCCTACGTGATAGACCATAGATTTAATCTATTTGGGTTAGAAATTAATTATCTTTATGATGTGTGGTTTTTGATGGTTTAAGAATTTTTTTTTATACACTGAGAATTAAATATAAATTCTTTTTTTAAATAGATGATTCTTAATGATAAATACAATAAGATTTTATACCATTATCTCAATCCTAATTCGTGTGTATATTTTTTAGAAGTAAATATATTTTATTAGACATGATTTAATTTATCAGATTATATTTTTAAGTGGTTTTTTTCTTTTCTTACGCAAGCTCAAATTTGATAAGTTGCCTTATTTAAAAATACCTATCCGTTTTTAACAGTATCTATAATAGTGATAGTAATAATAAAACAAAAACACAACATGTGCTAAAAAGAAAAGTTCTCATTTAATAGCATCCTCTCACTTCTTAGATTTATCACTTTTTGGGGGGAATGACTGTGAATCTACTCGTGCTATCCTTTTAAAACATATCTCACACTTCTAATTTCTATAATCAATTCCTTCACATGAAAACAACATGAAAATGATTGTTTCACTTTTTTTTTTCTTTCTTTTTTACATCTTTTGTTACTGTGTGTTATCTTATATATTTTATTTTCTAAAAAATAAAGTGTAAGAAATAAAAATAATATGCAAATAATATTGTTTAAAACAATATATAAATTAATTTAGATAATTAATTAAATAGCAGCTTTAATACTCGATCATGTTACAATTAAGCAAATAATTATATATCACTCAGCTCATCCTATGCGACCATGTGCTCTTAACTTTGAATGTACTACTTAGTCATGACACATGTCATGCTAACACTTAATGTGTATTTTCCTAATTTTAACACTTATCATAACACGTGTCACTTAATTGTCATATTTTTAAGAATTGGGACACGTACTGATAATTTTTTAAAGGACTAAATTGACTTACATTCAGTGTCCTAAAAATACAAGAAAAACAAGTGAAGGATTTCAGAAATTATTTATTGACTTTTTATTTAAAAACCGAATTAAATTTGATATTTCTTTTTCAGAAACTAAATCAAATGTTTAACCTATTTTGGAAAGAGTTTTATAAACATATTATTAGTATAACTAACTTATTTCTTCTTAAAGTATACTAACTAATTAAGAATATTTATTAATATAACTTATATGATAATTATTATAAAAATCACGCATTCTAATATATGTTTAAGTCCCAATCAAATCATCTTCTGCTGTGGTGTTTCTGTAGGAAAAAAAAAAAATCAAAGATAACGGAATGAAGAAAGTTTTTTTTATTTTTGTTACAAAGGAACAAAGAAAAAGAAGAAATGAAGACAGGAAATAAATAAAAATGAAAAAGTTAGAAACAAATAAAGGAGTTGGAGTGGTGTTCTAAAGAGACTTGCATGCAGAGGAGATTCCAAGTACATTTAAGTCACCAACCAACTAGATACTGAAGCATTGGTTATACAAACATCTTTGCCTACAAGATATGTTAATCTTAATCATGCTATTAAAAGAATTTAATTCAGTTAGATTGAATAAAATATTTGAGTATAAAAAAAATTAATTCAATCGGCTGAATAAAATATATGAGTATTATAAATCTCTTAATATGTTACAAATAAAAAATATCGTGTATAATCCAAAATTATAAATTTATGAGTTACAACTTTAAAAAAAAAAAGCCTTAAAGTAACCTTGTTGGTGTCACACAGAGAAACAGGCTTTTGTGCGGCATTGGTGGTCACCTCTGATGCCCAATATCTTTATATATATAAAGTCAGTTTTCCACTTTTGTGTGGATATATTGAATTATTTACGACTCTAATTCAACCTACAATCTTTTCTTATCCAACTGAAAAAAGAAACGTCAAATATCAAATTTCATTTTAAAATGGCCAGAAAAAGAAGAGGGGGAGGGGTTGACATGAAAAGGAGCAAATAAGAAATTAGAAGGATATTCTAAATAAAGATGATTAATTGTTTCAAATATATTTAGTAAGGTGTTAATGACTTGTCGGTCTAAATTATTATTGTTTAGGTTTAAACAACATTTGATTTTATCTAGTCTTAATTATTCAGTTAGCTTAACACCAACTTAGTGTGACATGATTATTAGAGATTTAAATTTATTTTTATGAAAAAAACATGAGAAAAGTCAATCCTTAAATGGATTTTAGCATCTCAAGAATTAATTATTAACTTTTAATCAATGACTTCACGAGATAATCAAACCCACGTTTATAAGAAAAATTAATTCCATATTTTTAACCACTTTTACGGTTTTACCAATGCACGTACACCAAAGAATGGTGTTAGGATTATATGACTCCACAAATGAATTGTTTTTACTATTTGAACAAAATAAAAACAATATATCAATTGCTTGTAGCACATAGTGGCAGCACGAGTCTTAGTCTTCGCGTGCTGTCAAAAAATGGTCCTAACAAAGATTTTGGACCACCAACACCTAAATAACCCTACTGGTCCAACTGAATAGACTGACCCCCAGTGGTAGGTTGATTTCTACTTGTGTACCAAAAATACTTTAACCGTTTAATGCGAACTAGGAATGTGCATAGTGGCAAAGCCATGCCATGCACATAGAAGCTTGAATCTCAAATACAAGTCACTAGTATCTATCTACCAATGCTTACTGTTCGGGTATGTCTACAAAATCTCCCATCACTTGAAAGTTGAGGTCAATGATAATTTGTAAACATCCTCCTCTCTCAATCGGTCGAGATGTATTTTAACAAGAACAAAACTGTGACAGACTAATGAACACCAAAACAGATAATATTTCGATTGAAATGATCTCTAATGATGTCCTGGAAATTTGAAAGTCTCACATCGCTTAAGAGTCTAAATTAAGGATAATTTGTAAACATTTTCTTCTCTAAACCCATTGAAGTGCATTTTAATGGGGATAATTAAAACCGTGACAGGCTACTGAACCCCAAAGATGTTAACCTGTGTACAGCAATGCTCGAATGCTAAATTTGGATTTAGTTGTTTGGCTGCATGGTTGGCAAGGTCAATGTGTAGCTACTGTATTATATGGTCGTACAGGACAACTAAATTTCTGCCAATTGGGAAGGGAAATAAAATGGTCCCCCAACACATAGTAAGCCTTGGAGAATGATCATGATGAGAGAAATTTTGTTATTGGTTTTGAGCTATTGCCAATAACACATATAGACTCATGGTCATATTCCTCTTTCGTCCCCATCACCCTGCAGGCTTTGAAACACTCTTATCTTCATCTGTCCTTGTTGGATGAGATTGAGTTATTGCATGTAAGAGAGACCTAACTCCTAAGGCAGCGTGTATTTTGTGGAGCAAGTTACAGCATTTAATAATCAATTCTTAGCCAGTGTGTAGCCATGTGGTTGGTATTCCAAATGGATTTCACGATTTTTTTCCATCAATGATGTGGCAATTATAATAAAGCACACAAGTTGAATTTATTTATCTCACAACATAAGAATTAGATTTTCATATAAAGATTTTCGTACTATTCATCATTTACCATTTGGGAAGCAATTAAAAACGACTTCTTTCAATATCAAAATAAAAACCGATTTCTTTAAACTGAAAGCTTCTTGGGTCATCTCATAGGATCTATTAAAAAATAAGGATGCTATTCAATGAGTGGTGTAGCTCACTTTGAATTTTGTAGGAGTACTTAAGGCACATTAAGTTTGGTGGGAGAACTTGAGTTTGATTTACGCAAAAATATTCTTGGAGAGAGACAATAAATTTTAAGTGTAATCCATCGGTCAAAAGATCCAAAGATGTAAAACTACCTTAAGTTTCCCCAAAGAACTAAATATCCTAATTATAATGGTTAAAAAAATACTACTTATTTGGGAGCCTCTTTGATAAGATAAGAGGTCAAATCTCTATTTATTTAAGTCTTCAAAAGTGAAGAAAATAGGGAAACGTTCAAGTGTATAACACCAATGAAACAAAGACCGAGCTAAGGAACGAGGCACACAGGCCCAACTTTCAAGGAATATTTTATTTGCACTTCCCTTTTTTCCTTTTCACACCCTTTTCTTCTGGAAATTTCTTAATTAAATGTAAAAAAACTCTGAAGGTGTAAAGGATAAAAAAGAAAGAAAGAAAAAGAGTGTACACAAAATCTCGAAAACAGCTAATATGAGTGCCAGCCATACCTCAAATGGATCCAGATGACACCAAACTTGTTTCCATTAACGTTAGGTCTAATCCATTCCAAATTTGTTCCAGAATTTTTTTGGGACAAAATCTTAATAGATAAAATCACTATGGTTCTATTAATCCAAAGTATATGTGCATGAAAACATTAACAGGTAGCTACTTTCATCGTACGTCTCACATAGTCACATTAATTGTCTGCCAAAGAGGGTTACCAAGTACGAATAATTTCCCAACAGCTGGGACTTTGGAAGGCACATCTCTCAATAAACCAAAAGGATGACAAATAAAAATGACAAAGTGACCAAACACTTTTTTTCTTTTTATTTTAAATCCATAAATATTTTAGATTATTTATACCTAAATTTTTAGGCAACTTAACCCCGAAGTATGTTTTCTTTTTTTAACAATATTATTTTCAAGATGGGCTAAACATCAAGTCTAACCCAAGTTCCAACTACACCATACCCCATAGTTTTTGGGCTAATACTTCCTACACCCCATATATTCCATCATGCACCCCCTCCTAACTCAGGGATCAAGCTCTTCTGCTGTTACGAACACTCTCGTGGAAGTACTCGAGATGCAAAATGGATATAGTAGCGAAGGAGACCATGTACTTGATAGAAACTGCAGAGAGTTGCAACTACATAAAGCTCCAGAGAATTGAAGTTACAATATAATAGGTGGGATGTTGCACCAAGAAGCCAAGTTACGTGTGCGATGATGGTGAAAATCAAAGAGTCTCCATGCATGTGAAGAGAATGTATTCACAACTCACAAGAAGCAACATTCAGTGGCTTCAACTTGCTTTCACTACCAATGTTGTATCAAAATTGCTTTTCCAGAATTGCTTTTTTTTTTTTTTTGGAACAATCAGTCTAGAATATATTAAAATAATTTTCCAAAATCAGTGTTCCAAAATCTTTTTCTCTTTTACCTTTAGTGGCAAAGGCGATTTCTGGTGAAGTTTCAACGACAGAGGAAATGTAAGAGTAAATGGGATGTTGAAGACTTTGGCTTGGGGGGGGGGAGGGGGGGGGGGGGGGGGTAGATTGTGGAAAAAGATTATCTACTTGGGAGAGGAGCAAATAGGCTTATGTGGTTAGGTTTGTTAGGAGTTTTATAATTCCTAATTAATTAATATGGGTTACATATTATATTATAACATTTATATTAGTTATTTACATTTAGGTGGGTTCAATATAAAGTGATCTAATTCAATGAACCCATTAGACTGCCAACAGAAAATTGATATGGGCTTAATGAGTGAAAACCAGTTTGGCCCATTAGGGAATAATGAGAACCCTAATAGGTTAAAACCTGAGAAATGGTTATGGTCTCCAATACACCAAATCAAGAAACAATTTCTCCTCTCCCCATCTGAAGAGAAAACGAAGGTCTCATAAGAAAAAAAGTGATTTGGTTGAGAAAGGTCATTAAACCAATTGTTCGTGACTGCTGTAAGATTCCCCTGCGTGTTGATCAAACTCTATGAATCCAGGTATTCCTTAAAACCTTTTGATAATCTGACATAATGTGTTTTGGTGCTAATTTGGTATTTTATAATGTTTATTAAAAATTTTCAACAAGTGGTATCAGAGCCACCATTACTGTTAGATTATTGGGATTTAAAGTTGTTTGATATGTATTATATCTGGATCGTTTTAGTTATATGAACCCTAATTTTATTTTGGGGAGAAACTATTTCGATCAATGGAATTGTAAAATCCGTAAATTTCTGTGTTATGGTCGTAAAGTTTTCCTTTTTTTTTTTCAAATGAATAAAAGACCTCTGCATTTGATTTACGGGTTTGTATACAGTTTTTTGTTTGTGTTGAGTGTGCTTACATATTATTCTATTTGGGATAAAGGTTCTACGTATCCGGCGTTGGTTTTCTTGAACAATATATATTTTGTGAGCAAGAAAGGTTTTTTTGTTTTATACATATAAGGTTTTCGAAAACTCTTTACGTCGAATACAAAGCCACAGGGACTTGTATTTTTATATAAGGTCATTGTGTGCGATTTGTGAATCTATATGTATGTCATTATCATGATGTTTTGTATGTGGCACAATTTCATATATAACATTGACCTGATGGGGGAAGTGCAGCGAATTCGGATGATGGCGCCAGGCAAAAGGACTTTGTTCCTGAAAGGAAGGATTGCTAACCGATTCGGAAGCTCAAACAATTCCGCCATGTTGCTGTTGGATACAAAATAGAAGCAAAGAAATCATTTCAAACTAAGCACTCTAACATTGGATACAGAATTTATTTTGATACACATGGATGTATAAACTAGGATGTAGGATATACCAAAATCATATCAAAGCACACAATTCAAGTTAAGCTAAACAATTTAACACTGGAGGTCACGATGCTATAACTACCAGCTTTATTTTGGTTCCACATTTTGGTCACGATGCTATATCAAAGCAAACAATTTATCGCTGGAGGTCACGATGCTATATCAAAGCACACAATTCAAGTTAAACTAAACAATTTTGGTTCCACATTTACCAGCTTTATTTTGTTCTCTCATAATACATAGAGGTCACGATGCTATAACTACCCCGCAAGGCAATTTGGCTTGGAAACCAACAAAGGCATCAGAATACGATTTTTCACACACATAGTCACCAATGTAGATCCTGCTCCAACAATCTACAGTGCTACCCTTAGATCACGAAAGGGAGTGGATATCACAATCAAGCCTACTAGAGTATATAAGTTTTTAACTAGGAAATCAACTAGTATGAGAAACATAGAAGCTGTTTATTTCTTTTTGAAAACTTTTGAACTAGGAAACCAAAATCATAGAAGCATATTATCAACCACACAGGGAATCAATTGGTATGCCATTTTACAAAATGTTTTCATCATATAACCAAGTTCACTAAAAAACAACCACGACACAATGGAAACAACCAAAACTAATACTAAAAAACATGTACTTCCATCAACCTAGCTACAAGGGTAAAGCGAGAAATAATAAACACCACACCTACCTTTGACAGAAGGGCAGCCTAGGGCGCGATGGGGCGCACGATACAATGCAAAACAGCCAACCGCGACAGGCTACGGCACGACGGTCTGGCGAGGCAGGCAACGGCACAGCGGATGTCAACTTCGAGGTTCTGAGCTTCGCGCGTGGCGTCGTGGAGAATGTGAGAAATTAAAACACCAACATTTTACGCCAAAAACAAATTGAAACCTTAGCTTTTTTTTTTAAAAAAAATCAACAAAGACAGTTATGAGTGACACCCGTCGTAGAATTACATCTTGAAATGACCAAAATACCAGCGCGACATGGCTACAAAGACGGGTGTCGAAGACCGTCGTTGTTACATTGTCGTTATTTACAAAAATGCCACTAACGTACATTCTACATCGGTTCCTTGAAACCGCTTAGAATATGCGTCGTAAAAAGAGCTTTTTTTAGTAATGTGTATTTGTGTCAAATAATACTTTTGAATTTTGATATTGCATTACAATGCTAACCTAATCCTTCTTTTTTATCATGCCTCCAAAAATAAGGGGTGTGAAAAAGAGAATAGCAATGATTCAAAACTAAACTGAACCACTTTGAAAAGACGAAATCCCTTTAGAGAAAAATCTGAACTAAACTATTTTATGAAAACAATTTAGTTAACCAAGTCATTTTTAAAAGTGATTCAATTCAGTTCTATAAAAAAATCGATTCATATATGAGTATAAAATGGATAATTGAATTGAACCAAATCAAATTGAAACCAAAAAAATAAGAACAAATCCATCTTATAAAAGCAATTCAATTAATCGATTTGGATTTTAAAAAAAAAAAATCCAATTTTTGCACAGCCCTACTTGCAAACCAGCCCCAGCTTATTAAGGGAAAGCTCTTTGCCTATAATATGCGAAGTTGGAGGAGGACTATGGACAAGCGAAGCGAGCTATGAAGGCTTATGATTTACTCAAGTAATCATAGGCATCCAATTATAGTTTTGTGGATTAATAATAACTTGCTTTTCGACATAGGGTAGTGATAAGTTTCGACATTATCAAAATGGTACAAAAAAGCAATTCCCTAGCATCAAGAATAAGAATGCTTGGTTAGATTTAGGCATAAATGATATGGCATTGTTAGGTGAGATGCTCGGGATTGGGATGCTAAAAAAACTAGTTTTAAAAAAAATACCTATAACTGTAACTAATTTTATATAATTAGTTATATAAAAGTAGGTATAAAACTAAAATTAATTTTATAATTATAAGTATTTTAAATAACTTATTTTTTTTCATTCATAAACAATTATATAATTGAATTTAGACATAACTTATATATAATTGGTTATATAACTAGTTATATACCTATACTTTAAGAAAATAACTAATTATATCAAATTATACATATTTTAAAAACTAATTATAGTTATAGTTATAACATCCACTTATAATCTAATTATTTATTATGTATGATTATAATTGTATAAATACTCAAATTATGAGCACGCTCAGGCTACTAGCTTCTTTTAGTATGATATGGCTTTACCGATTCAGTTTTATTTCTCCACTTACAGTCTTGGCTTATGCATTACTCATATGTAACTATTTTTGTCTCTCTCATTTTTTATTATTTGAGTTAATCGTATATTTTACCATTCAATTATTATTATTTTGTAAATTATACTACTCAATTTTTTCCATGAATTTTATCTTTCAATATTTTAATTTTTGTGCATTTTATCATTGAATTTTTTTCCACGTATTTTTATCAATATATACTTTTCGATTTTTGTATATTTTACCGTTGATAATAAAATGACATTGTTATACTTTTTAAAACTGGATTTAGTACCATGTTAGCATCGGTAAAATGAATGAAAGTTTAAAAGTTAGAGTGATAAAATTTGCAGAACAAATTTAAATTAAAAAATAGCAAAATAATGAGAATTGGGTGGTAAAGTGTTTTTTTACTAAGTCTTATTTTTATTTCATGGCTACATAATATATCTAGCTAGGTTCAGTATATATAATATGCTTTAAATAACAAGAAAAGAAATTAAAATGGACAATATTTATGTGTATAGACCGATGCAATCCTTCCTAGAAAGGGATTAGTTATCAGAGTCATGAGCAAGCAAGAGGTTCTAAGAGGATTGAGCTAGAGCTGCTGAAGAAGGTCCTAAGATTCTCATGAACCTCAGCGTAGATTTCTGAGCTCATGGGACAAGATTGGGTCCACTTTTATTTGTAAATATTAGAATAGGTTTTCCTTCTTCTGGGCCTCGTATTTTGGCCATTTTAGGTTTGTAGGGTACCCTATAAATTAAGGACACCCTACCCTACGAGTTAAGGGTACTCTAGTAGTATAAGGTTTTAGCCTCGTATTTCAGGGCATTTTCAGTAGTCTTTGTAGTAGAGACTTTTTTTTTGTATTTTCGTGCATTTTAGCATGGGAGTGAGCTTAGCTATTAGAGGGGTGTGTGTAGTTTTCCTCCTTTTGGCATATTCTTGTGAATTTCATTTAGTTAGTGACCTAGGCTATAAATAGAAACATGTGTAACACTTGTCACAACTTTGATGAATGAGAGTCTTGTGAGACACACTTCAAAGTTCAACTTCTTTCCCTTACTTCCTTTAATTTTCCATGCCACTTTGTCTCTCATTCTCTTCCTCCATTGAAGCTTTCTCTCTAAGCTTTTTATCCAAGACACTCTCTTGGTGGTGAAGCTTCTCCTTCCATGGCTTATTCCCTAGTGGATGATGCCTCCTCTCACCTCTTCTCCTTTATCTTTCGTTGCATCTCCATGGTGGAAAATCACCATTGAAGGACCTCATTGAAGCTCAATGATCCAGGTTCCATAAAAGCTTCTCAAGCAAGCTTCCATCAAGACATACTCACATACATATGTACATGCCTAAAATAAACATACGAGATCAATAAATAGAACTGTAGCTGACATTTACGATAGTTATCACTATCCAGCAGTGCTAGAATTTGAATTTTTTTTCCAGAATATACCAAAATATACAACTCCCCCCCCCATTATTTACCCCAATGTACAAGTTTACTATTCACAGTATAAATTTGGGTTGGGGCAACCTGAATTTACACTGTGGTCTTTTTAAAAAATTTCAAAATTTGTATTGAGAATTTGGGTCCCCCAAACTCGAATTCTCAACATGTTTTTTTTTAAAATTTTTTTTTTATAAATATATACACATAAAGGAAAATGATAAAATTGGAGAAAATTATGAAGTTAAATAAAATTAGTTAAAAATATTACAACGTAAATATTATGAAGTGAAAATTGTACATTTGAAGAATGTTTTATTAATTTATGAATGATGTGAAATGAAATACATTGATAGTGAAAAAAAATTAATTTGCTTGACTTGAACTTTAGGGACGGTGGGGACACTTATTTTTCGAATGACCAACTAGCCTGTAGATGGACCACCGTTTTGGTTGACCTCTTTCTCTCTCGTCCATATTCGTTCAAATTCTTGTAGATTTTGGTCGACCTTTTTTGTTTCTCCTCATGGCTGGATTGGCACATAATTGTGGTCCTTCATATGGTGGTCAGTAATCATGATGACGCATGTCTGCTAACGAGACTTTGTAGACACTTGACACATAATCCAATGTGTACACTGGACTAACGTATTGCAAGTAATCTATATTGATGTGCTTACATGCAGCAATGACATGTACAGATGGCATGTGTAGCTTCTAAGGTTTCCCACAATCACATGTTCTTTGATCCAGCCTGACAGTGAATTTCCCCATTCGACGCCTCTCTCTTGTATTCACTTTTTCCTCAACTTGAAATTGAAATCTTTGGCGGTCAAACTGTTGAATGAAGTGAGTGTTGGACTTAGTTTCTTCTTCGGTGATGAATTTGGTTGCAATAAGTGTGTAAAATGGCCTGGAGGCAATCATTGCATCAGCCGGAGTCCCACAGTAAACAAAATATTTGTTTAACTTGTCATACGTGGCTCTGACCAAGGCTATGATTGGAAAATTTTGAATTTTTTTGAGCACCGAGTTTAGTGACTCTGCCAAATTAGTGGTCATGTGTCCCCACCGTTTTTCGTCATCCCATGCCAAGGTCCATTGCTCCCTTGGTATTTGACCAAGTCATGATGTGCCGTGCGGGTTGTCTTCTTGTAACTCCCGGTAGTGGTGAAAAAACTGTGGTTGAGTCATGGCATACCTTGTAGTTTGAAAAAAAAATGAAAATCTGAATGTTAGTTTAATGTTAAATAATTAAATATTTTGAGTTAGAATATAAACAAAATATCTTACCCATACTCAAGATGCTTTTTCTTTCGTCCTCATTTTTGAACTGTTTTTTTTTTTTTGTAGTTTTGGCCTATGTGCTGAATACAAAACACATGTGACGAGTTGTCTGTTGTCCACCCACTGCCAGGTCGTTTGTATGCACTTTTGATTAACTCATGCCTATGAGAGGTTAAGCATATACCATGTTGTGGTGTCACATGTTTTCTCAAGTTTTGCAAAAAAAGAGTGTCACCCATCTGCTGTCTCACCCTCGACAATGGCAAATGCCAATGGAAATATGTTGTTAGCGCCATCTTGTGCAACTGCAACTAACAACGTCCCTTTGTATCTTCCATATAGCCATGTTCCATCGATTTGCACAATGGGTTTACAAAATGCAAACGCATCAATGTATGCCTTAAATGACCAAAAAAGTCGATGGAATATGACCTTGTTTGGGATTGGTTGGTTGGACTCGTCCAGTGCAGGAATAGTTTGAATCCTGACAATTGTGTCAGGGACAAAAAGTTGCAAAGCTTGTAGGTATTTGAGAAGTGTGTTGTATGAATCTTCCCAATTACCGTATAACTGCTTGAGGGCCCATTGTTTTACCAGCCATGCTTTACAATATGTGATGGTGTATCCGAACTCTTATCTTACGAATGCGATGAATGTAGGAATGATTAATTGCTTGTTTTCTTCAACCATCGCAAGTATATTTTTGCCTACAAGTTTTAAATCCATCTTATTGTGATCTTATGAAATGTTTGGCATGATGCATGAGTGAGGCCTTTCTATCATTCTAATTTCCCAAACTTTTAGTTTTTTCTTTTGGACGCTCTAAGTTTCCACTAGCACCCTTCAATCGGGCAACATAAGAACAATGTATCCTACACACATCTCTTGGATTTGAAAGTTACATGGTTCTTAATGTGCCACATTTTTACGGTGTGTTTCAAGTCCTCCAATTGAAGGAATCACTAACCAACATACAACTCGTCATCGTGCGAGTCAGATTATTGTTGTTGGTCCAAAAAATGCGTATAGTTGGGGTTGTCAGACACTTGGTTGTCACCAACATTAGAGCTATTTGGATATGGACGATAGACATTTACAACTAATGTTTGCTGGAAAAGGAACGATATGTCATTATTGTCATTGTTGTTGTTGTTGTTGTCCGCCAAAATTCCATCTTCGTCTTCACTAAAGTCACCAACTACTTCATCCAACAACCCATTTTGAGCATGATAGTCATGTGACATTTCGTTGCTTTCAGACTTAGCAACATGGATATCAGTAGTTGGGAGGGCTCATTTAGTTGGGGAGTTGTCTCACAGTAGTTTGACAATCCACCAAGTAGTTGTGTGTATGAAGTAATGTGGGTATCGAATTCGGTGGGTTCAAAATGAGGGACGTAATAATCATTTGTGGTCGTGTATGGGATTGGTGTGTAAGAGGATGGGCCTTCATGGTAGGTTTGAGTATGGTATTCGATGCATGGTGTTTCATGAATTTGTGGTGATTAAACGGTTGTTTTGACATTGGCGGTAGAAGAAGGTTGTTGTTTGTATTGTACGAGAAACTAAAAGCCACTTAAGCATTGATATCGGTTATAGACATCGAACATGCCATCAATATCCTCATCGTCACTGATGGTAACAGCTTGGTAATTAAACATGCCAGACCCAGCAGAAATAGGGTATCAGTAAATGACTGCGGTTATGGTTTGACCTCAGTTTAGGCCCATCTTACGTTGAATTTTTTTTAAGACATTGAAGGTCATGCCTCTCCTCATTGAAACAAGTACATTGTTTTCGCCCTTAAACTCAATGCCCTCATCACAATCGCCTACATAGGCATCGTAGTAGACTATGACAGGGACATTTTTGTTTCTGCTTTCCATGGTGACTGAGAGTGATTTGGTTTGGAGACTGAGAATGATTTGGTTTGGAGAATGTGAGTGATTTGGTTTGGAGACTGTGAGTGATTTGGGTTAGAGATTGAGAGTGATTTGGGTTAGAGATTGAGAGTGATTTGGTTTGTAGACTGTGAGTGATTTGGTTTGGAGACTGTGAGTGATTTGGTTTTAAGACAGAGTGATTTGGGTTGGAGACTCAGAGTGATTTGGAACTTTTGTTGTTGAGTGTTTTCTCTGTGTAGAAGAATACGTTTGGAGACCTATTTATAGTTTCGTGGCTAGGGATAAATCCAACGATTTTCATTGCACCAACAATTTTAACAGTCTAGATCGCATCCACATGTTCATGAACAGTGCATCGACAGTTTTTGCGGTTGAAATTGTGTGAACAATGCCATGAATAGTGCACCAACAGTTTTTGCGGTTGAAAATTGATCTACAGTAACATGAACAGTACGTGAAGAATGTTCTGCATGCACAGTGACATGAACAGTGTTTTGACGCGCACAATGATGTGAGCAGTGTTCTACCGCGTACAGTGACATGGACAATGTGTCTGTAGGATTCTTGACGCGCACAGTGACGTGAACAATGTTCTGATATGCACAGTGGCATGAACAGTATCTTTGTAGGATTCCTAACGCGCACAGTGATGTGAAAAGTGTTATGATGTGTGCAGTATCGTTGCAGGATTCCCGACATGAATAGTAAAGTGAATAGTATGAATAGTAGTGAATAGTGCATGCACAAATTTTTTTCCGCCTATAAATGTGTTCGCATGCAGCTTATTTCATTCACCTGCTCTTTCTGAATATCAACAACTAAATTTCGAATCGTTTGATTGTGTTAAGTGAGAATGAAGGCAACAACATTGTTATGGAAACAAGATTGTCACTGAGCCTCGAAGATATAAAACATGGTAAGTACCAATTAGATGATATTATAACCTTTTCTTGTCATGACAATTAAAAAAATGTAACTTTTGTTTTATAGGGACAATCACCAATAATCATTTCCTATTGTCATTCGATGTCCGCTCCTCATCCTTTAATTGAGCCATTGCTTGTTCATACTGGGTTTGTTGATGTGGCAAAATTACGCCACTTCAAAATTGATCATCATCTAGTGACTACACTTGTTGAGCGATGGAGACCAAAGATGCACACTTTTCATCTTTCTGTTGGAGAATGTACAATTACACTGGAGGATGTAGCACTACAGCTTGGCATAAGGGTCGATGATAGGCCAATCACTGGTGCCACCTACTATGATTAGGAGGAAATGTGTGAACAATATTTGGGTGTTGTTCTACTAAAGGGAGAAGCAATAGTAGGCTCTGCCATTAAGCTTAATTGGTTGCAAGATAATATGCCGCCGCTTCTGATGCAATCCTACCTCGTAAGGGCATTGGATAGAAGACTCCAAGAAGATTGGGCCAGAGATGCAAGAGAAGGCCCTAGGGTTCTCATGAGCCTTAGCGTAGATTTCGGGCCTATGAGCTAAGTATGAGACCGCTTATCTTTGTACATATTAGATTAAGGTTTCATTATTTTTTGGCCTTGTATTTAGTGCTCCACAATATAGGTAAGGTACCCTAGAAATTTAGGATTTTTCAGCCCTTGTATTTTAGGGCACCTAGACTAGTTTTTGTATTAAGGGTAGTTTTGTAATTTCATATGCATTAAGTGAATATTTGATGTGTGTGGTTGGAAATAAATTTAATTGAATTGGGAGAAGCCCAATCCAATTAAATTTTAGAGGGGGAGGTGAGCATTTGCTTGCTACACCCCATTGCCACATCATATAGTCAGACTTTGTGCATGTCCTTCATGTTTTACATGCCTCATGACACCTAAAGCACACTTAGTGGAGAATCTTGGACTTGATCTTGGATTAGTGGGCTGAACCATAACTAAAATTTACCAATCATAATTAGTGAAATTTTGGCTCCACAAATTCAATTTCAAATTCAAGTGAAATTTGAATAGAAATTCAAATTTCCCTCCAATTTTGTGTGACACTTAGGCTATAAATAGAGGCCATGTGTGTGCATTTTTTCAACTTTGATCATTTGAGAATTACACTTCAAAGTTCAGACCTCTTTCGAGGCACAAATTTCATGCTCCCTCTCTCCTTCTCCCTTCATTCTTCTTCTCCTACCTCTAAGCTCTTATCCATGGCTTCCTATGGTGGTGAGCTTCTTCTTGACTCATCTTCTCCTTGAAGTGGCGTCTCTATTCATCTTGCTCCTTCTCCATTCCGCTGCAATCAAACCTCAAGAAGCAAAGGACTCCATTGATAAAGAAGATCCAAGGCCTACAAGCTCCAATGGAGCTACATCAACTTCCCTCGGAACCGACACAACAATAGTTAGAAGCACATTGTAGAGCTTACATTTTGTGGTTAATTGATGGGGTTTTAATGCCAGACAAGACGGGAAATCGGGTTCATTTGATATACCTCACTGTCTTGGCTGATCTCGACCGAGTTAGGCGGTATAGTTGGGGCTCTACTTGACTGGCAACGCTGTACAAAGAAATGTGTAGGGCCACTGACCCTGATGCTAAAACCATGGGCAGCTGTGCATCATTGTTGCAATCTTGGGCATGGTATCGCATGCCCTTCATTGCAGCAAGAGTTAATTGGAAACCATCGTATCTGTTGGTTACGAGGTAATATGAATCTCAAATTTATTGTTATATGATTAACATAGTATCAATTAAATTAATAATTTTTCATTTATTAGATGGAGTGGTGGTGGATTAAGCTTTACTAGTAAACCACATGGAGATGTCATTGGTTATAGAATGAGATTAGACCACATGACAGCTGAACAGGTAATAAATAAAGTATGAGTTACATAAAAATAATGTTGAGTTTTGTGTTTTTAATAATTAATTAATTATTCATGTTGTATTATTTTAGTTCTTGTGGAATCCATATCTCCACTTTTTGGATGCTTTGGAGTCGACAACTTTCGTAGACTCCTCCATATGGACAGCCTGCACCCCTCTAATTTGTTTCTCGATAGTAGAATGACACCAAGTGAATAGAGTTAAACTTCAATTTCACCTTCGACAAGACATACCAGATCCCCCAAGAAACATGGACAAACTTCACAAAATCGACATGCGAGGTCGAACTGACACAAATTGGGCGAAAAAACATGCAAAGTGGATAAGGTATTGGCAACAACGTCAATCAATGGTTTTACAGGGACAACCTATTATAGGGCATGCAAATCATTCTCAGGAATACATGTCGTGGTATCAAAGTGATACTATTATTTTTTTAAATATGCAATCGCCAATGAATTTTGAAACTGGTCAATCGTCAAGGGCAACAAACATGGTGCAATCAGAATGTAATCCTACATACACACCAATTCCCCCCATGACAGATTACGTTCCACCCACATACACACCAATTCCCCCCCCATGAGGATTGCGCTTTTCCTAGTGCTTCGAACATGGACTACACTCCACCGATTGTCCAACCAGATGATTTCCTAAGCAATATTTTTGGAATTGATTGTGGCACGCCAACATCAACTCGTGGATACATGCATAGCCTATAGAATGAAGTGGAACCAAGTTTCAACTTGATGTTTAGCCAAGATGTACAAGATAATAATCCATCACTGCATGACATACCAGATGAACGCCCACGTCAAAATCTAGGACGTAACAAGAGATGCCTTCCATGTGGAACAGGACACCATTATGGGGATTAAGTAGTAAAATTTGTTATATGATGAAAATATCATTCTGCAATTAACTTATGTTGAAATTTTCAACTTACATTATCTTCATGCTCTTCTAATTTTACAATTTACTTTAGTACCCTTATGACAAATGAAAATGACAACTGAACAACATCGTACAAACACATCAAACAAACACTGAATACATAATAAAAACTAACAAGTAATTAAAAGCAGTACAACAACATATGTTAAATAGTTTATTATAATTTTGTGGAACTATTCAACTTCTGCTCCATCTCCATCCAAATTAGGTCATTAACGTGAGACAGTGGTCGTGAAGTATGAACTTCAACTCTAAGTTCCATATATATTTCACTTCGCATGTTTGCAAATGCATTAAACATGCACCAAACATCTTCTTCATTAGTAATTGGACATGCCGTATACTCAACATGTCCATTAATTTTGTGTATAGGACAACGATACCAAATTGAAGTAATTGTGGAAGAAACATCAGCATCTATAATAACATCAATCTTGTGTTGTCACTGGTGAAAATTGTGTTTCCAGTTGAATTGCGGGTGATCTCACCATTGACATAAACGAACACACAAATTGGGGCTGAACTCATTTTTCATGTATTATTAATTTTTGGGTCACTGGCACTTTGATGTAGCTATGCAAACAATAGGGTGATATCATGCAGTTAAATATAGAGGTAGGCGTGCTTTGGAAGCTAGAGGCATGACAATAAGACAGTCGTGCAGAGGGGTTTTGGAATCTCAAGGCGTTATAGTAAGGCTGTCATTTTAATGGCAATTGTAATCAAGAGGCATGATAGTAACATTGTTTTTTTAATGGCCTTTGGAATCTCGAGGCCTCACATTCAGACAAAAGCCATGTGCAAGACCGTGTTGCATGCCAAGTATCATTGCATGTGACCGCATAGTGAACAACTGCACACAATCAACGGACCCTATGTAATCGATTAAAGGTGTTTTTTTTTTATTAATGTGGGTCTCCGCACATTATCAGTGCATGCCATTGAACAATAATGCCTACACGTAACAGACAAAATCCCAATTAAGTATGATTTGGACCCTTGCAACTAAGCATAATTGCCCATGTTTTGCATTTTTATTTAAAATTACGTCCAACACATTAATGGTATCAGTGACACATTTTTTCTGTAGTTTGAACATCAAATAATCCAAAAAATATATATATCGTGCACCATTTCCATGGACAACCACCTCAAAATAGGAGCACAAAATAAAAAAAAAACTATGATTTGGACCCTTGCAATTATGCTTAAGTGCTCATGTTCTGCATTTTTTTTAAATTACGTCCAACACATTAATGGTATCCATGACTTACTTTCTCCATAGTTTGAACATCAAAAAATCCAAAATAAAAATATATCGTGCACCAATTCCATGGACAATCACCTCAAAATAGGAGCACAAAATAAAATAAAAAAACTATGATTTGGACCCTTGCAACTATGCTTAAGGGCTCATGTTCTGCATTTTTTTAAATTACGTCCAACACATTAATGATATCCGTGACTCATTTTTTCCATAGTTTGAACGTCAAACAATCCAAAAAAATATATATCGTGCACCAGTTCCATGGAAACCACATCAAAATAGGAGCACAAAATTAAAAAAAAACTATAATTTGGACCCTTGCAACTATGCTTAAGTGCCCATGTTTTGCATTTTTTTAAAATTATTTCCAACACATTAATAGTATCCGTGGTGCATTTTTCCGTAGTTTGAACGTCAAAGAATCCAAAAAAATATATTCTGCTCCAGTACCATGGCAACCACCTCAAAATAGGAGCACAAAATAAAAAAAAACTATAATTTGGACCCTTGCAACTATGCTTAAGTGCTCATTGATGCATCATCATTTTCTCCTATTTCTTAACCCTTTTTGTCACCATTTTAAAACTGATTAGCCTTAATTGTCAAATTAATTATGCAGTTTTATCATTTGGGCCTACTGGACTAATTTTGTGTTTTTAATTTAATTTCAGGAGAATTATAAGCAATTGGGCTTGAATACAAAATTGGGCTTGGACTTGAAGAGAACAGACAATTTTATTCTACCAAATCTTATCTTATCGAGATTTTATCTAATCTAGATACTATTTCATCTAGATTTTATCTTATCTTATCTAGATTTTATCTTATCTTATCTAGATTTTATTTCATCTAGATTTTATTTTATCAAATCTTATCTTATCTTGTCCAGATTTTATTTTATTAATGGGCTTGGACTTAAAACAGATTTATAAGCTTTAGGGGCTGAGAACCTATATAACAGCATCAAGGTTTTAGTTTAGGGCACTTTTTCGTTTTTGGGAGAAAAGAATAATTTTAGGTTTTGCAATTCCAGTTTTTACTATTCAATCTACAATTTCGTTTTCTGCTTCAATCTGCAATTTCGTTTTCTGCTGATTAATGGAAGGCTAAGTCTCCAGCGTTGTTTTCTCTTGAGGATCAAGCACAACTCTCTTTGAGATTTTATTATTACTATTGAATTTTAATCAATTTTTTCTCTTCACCAATTACTCTGTATTTGTTGCTATTAATCCATGCATGCTTAGTGCTTGATTAATTGTCACTGCGTTTAATTTACGTTCATGCTTAATGATCAGTTTCGTTCATGATTAATTGGTGTATGTGTTGCTTAATCACATAATGGCAGCCTTGTGTTAAATTTCGCTTAGTAATTTAATTTAGGGTTGGATTAAATGGTTGAACTGATAAAGGATAAATTCTCGTAACCTAGGATAAGAGACTTGCTTGTGAATCAAGGGGAAACAACGTGTTTTAATTCTGATATTTTCTAATTAAAATTTGCTCGTTATTTAATTTACAAAAACAAACAACCCCCCCAATTCGTTACTATTTTATTACTATCTGTTATGAACGTTTGGTTGACCATTGCTCGTTGGGAGACGACCTAGGATCACTTCCTAGATACTACATTTTTAATGTTTATTTGATTCGGGTACGACCTCGATCAAATTTGGCGCCGTTGCCGGGAAGCAGTGCGCCAAAGGTTCATAATAGTGTTTAGTTATCTTATTTTGTGTAGCGTTCTGTTTTGCATTTCGGTTGCATCCCCTATTTAGTGACTATTTTTTAGCGATTGATTCAGCTTTGTGTTTTGCAATGAACAGTGATGAACAATGATTAGCAACTGGGAATTAGCGACTGATTTTGCAATTTAATTAGTGATTTTTGTTTTGATAGTTAGAATTGTTATTTTTGGCTAATTTTATGTGTGGTAGCTTCTTTTGATTCATATTTTTTGTGAAAAATACCAGGAGCACTTGGTGTGACAGTATTTGAGAGAGACAAAAATTTTGGGAACTTGTTTTTAGCAAAACTTAAAATGGCCATAACTTTTGCTCCGGGTATCAGAATGACTATTATTATATATGCATTTGGGGTAGAAAAAAATTTCCCATACTATGATAACCTGCTTAAGCAGGTTGGGGTCTCCCAAACTCCAAAAACCAGCTGTTTACTAAGTTTTTTTTTTATTTTTCAAGTATTATTGTCCTATTTTTCCAAACTTTGCTTAGGTAGTTTTCATAGTTAGACTTTGAATTTTTGTTTGAATTTTTTTGTGCTATCTTTTCATGATTTTAGGGTGTTCCTCACAAAATTTCAGCTCATTTTGATATCGTTTGAGTATATTTGTAGTTTTACCCCCTTGTTAGGTGCTTGTTGAGAAACACATTATTTGCTACATATAGTGCATGACTAGGGGCAATCCATGTGATTTACAATCCTTTGATCCTGAAATAGATAGAACCTTTCATAGATTAGTTAGGCATAGTGTGCATCCTGGTCATTCTGTGCATTTTGAGCATTCTGTTGAGCGTGATTCTGATTTTGAGCATTTCACTACTAATTTTTATACTGAAAATATGGCTCAACCTCCACCTCGTGAAAGGACTCTTAGGGAGATGGTTGCACTTGATTTCACTTGTGAAAGCTTGTGCATTCAATATCCTGATGAGGGTGTTCCATATGTTCTCAAGACTGGACTAATACATTTGCTGCCCAAGTTTCATGGTCTTGTAGGTGAAGATCCTCATAAGCATCTTAAGGAGTTCCATATTATTTGTTTCACCATGAAGCCCCCTGATATCCAGGAAGATCATATCTTTTTAAAGGCTTTTCCTCATTCTCTAGAGGGAGTGGCAAAAGATTGGTTGTACTACCTTGCTCCCAGGTCCATTTTCAGCTGGGATGACCTTAAGAGAGTGTTCTTGGAGAAATTCTTCCTTGCATCTAGGACCACTGCCATCAGAAAAGACATTTCAGGCATCAGGCAACTTAGTAGAGAGATCTTGTATGAGTACTGGGAAAGATTCAAGAAATTGTGTGCAAGCTGCCCTCACCACCAGATTTCTGAGCAACTCCTTCTTCAATATTTCTATGAGGGACTTAGCAACATGGAGAGGAGTATGATTGATGTTGCCAGTGGTAGAGCTCTTGGTGATATGACCCCTGCTGAGGCTAGGAATTTGATTGAGAAGATGGCTTCCAACTCCCAACAATTCAGTGCAAGAAATGATGTTATTGTTCTTAGAGGAGTCCATGAGGTGGCCACAAATTCATCTTCATCTACTGAAAATAAAAAGCTTGAGGGAAAACTTGATGCCTTGGTCAAGCTTGCCATGAATCAGAAATCTGCACTTACTGCAAGAGACTGTGGTCTATGTTCTTCTGCAGATCACCATACAGATCTCTGTCCTTTTTTGCAGCAATCTGGAGTCAATGAGCAACCTGAAGCTTATGCTGCAAACATTTATAATAGACCCCCTCAGTAGCAAAACCAACAACAGCGGAATAATTATAATCTTTCAAGCAACAGATACAATTCAGGTTGGAGGAATCTTCCAAATCTGAGATGGACAAGTCCTCCACAACAACAACAGCTTGTCCCTCCTTTTCAGAATGTTGCTGGTCCAAGCAAGCCATATGTTCCTCCTCTAATACAGTAGCAGCAACAGCGGTGACTCAACCCCATCATTCTAGATGTGGTGAAAAAGGACGTGACCAAGCTCTTACAAGCTGGAATCATCTACCCCATTTCTGACAGCCAGTGGGTGAGTCCAGTCCAAGTGGTTCCTAAGAATACAGGCCTCACAGTGATCAAGAATGAAAAGGATGAGCTTATCCCCACAAGAGTGCAGAACAACTGACGAGTCTGCATTGATTATAGGAGGCTGAACCAGGTAACCAGAAAAGATCATTTTCCCCTGCCTTTCATTGATCAAATGCTTGAGCGCTTGGCAGGTAAGTCTCATTACTGTTTTCTTGATGGTTTTTCTGGTTATTTACAAATTCATATTGCTCCTGAGGATCAAGAAAAGACCACATTCACCTGTCCCTTTGGCACTTTTGCCTATAGGAGGATGCCCTTTGGCCTATGCAACGCCCCTGGTACCTTCCAGCGGTGTATGCTTAGCATTTTCAGTGATTTTTTAGAGAGTTGCATAGAGGTATTTATGGATGATTTTACTATTTATGGATCCTCTTTTGATACATTTTTGGATAGTCTGGATAGAGTTCTTAGTAGATGCATTGAAACTAACCTTGTGCTGAATTTTGAAAAATGTCACTTCATGGTAGAACAAGGTATAGTTTCAGGGCATATCATTTCCAGTAGGGGCATAGAGGTAGACCCTGCAAAAATAGATGTTATTTCACAATTGCCTTACCCCTCTTGCGTGCGAGAGGTTCGTTCTTTTCTTGGTCATGCAGGGTTTTGTAGGCACTTTATCAAGGATTTTAGCAAAGTGGCCCTTCCACTATCCAATCTGCTGCAAAAGGAGGTGGAGTTTGATTTTGATGATCGATGCAAAGAGGCTTTTGATTGCCTCAAGCGTGCGGCGACTACCACCCCTATCATTCAGGCACCTGATTGGACAGCCCCATTTGAGCTAATGTGCGATGCATCCAATTATGCATTGGGGGTTGTACTTGCTCAAAAGATTGATAAGCTGCCTCGTGTGATCTACTACGCTTCCAGAACTTTGGATGTTGCTCAAGCAAATTACACTACCACAGAGAAGGAGCTATTAGCAATAGTTTTTGCTCTTGAGAAATTTCATTCATATTTACTTGGTACTTGTGTTATTGTTTATACTAACCATGCAGCTCTGAAGTACCTATTGAAGAAGGCTGAATCAAAGCCTAGATTGATCAGGTGGATGCTTTGGCTCCAAGAGTTTGATTTGGAGATCCGTGATCAGAGCGGTGCACAGAACCTCGTGGCTGACCACCTGAGTAGGATTGAGCGTGCGTCTGAGGACTCACCCATTCGGGATGATTTTTCGGATGACCATTTGTACATTCTGTATAGTATTTCTGATTCCTTCCCCATTCCCTGGTTTGCTAATATTGTGAATTATTTGGTTGCTTCTATTTTTCCTCCCTTAGCATCTAAAGCTCAAAATGATAAAATTAAGAGCGATGCTAAGCATTATATTTGGGATGACCCCTATTTGTGGAAGTTGTGTAGTGACCAGGTTATTAGGAGATGCATTCCAGACCACGAGATTGACTCGGTCCTGCAATTCTGTCATTCTTCTGCACCAGGTGGCCATCTTGGCATACAGATGACAGCTCGCAAGGTGCTTGACTGTGGTTTCTATTGGCCCACCATCTTCAAGGATGCATGGAGAATCTGTAGCACTTGTGAGCCTTGTCAGAGAGCAGGCGACTCACCTTCATGGAGACAACAAATGCCTTAGCAACCCATGTTATTTTGTGAGGTGTTTGATGTCTGGGGTATAGATTTTATGGTGCCTTTCCTTGTCTCTTTTGGTTTTGTTTATATTCTCCTTGCTGTTGATTATGTTTCAAAATGGGTGGAAGCCAAACCCACCAGAACTAACGATGCTAAGGTCATTGTGGATTTTGTTAGATCTAATTTGTTTTGCAGGTTTGGAGTCCCTAGAGCCATCGTTAGTGATCAAGGCATCCATTTTTGTAACAGATCCATGTATGTCTTGCTCAAAAAGTATGGGGTTGTGCACAAAATTTCCACACCATACCACCCCCAAACTAATGGGCAGGCTGAGATTTCAAACAGGGAGATAAAAAGGATCTTGGAGAAGATTGTGCAGCCGAACAGAAAGGATTGGAGCACCAGGCTAGATGATGCTCTTTGCACGCATAGGACTGCCTACAAAGCACCCATAGGAATGTCTCCTTATCGGGTTGTCTTCGGCAAGGCATGTCATCTTCCTGTAGAGATAGAGCACAAAGCCTACTAGGCTGTAAAGACCTGCAACTTCTCTATTGATCAGGCTGGAGAGGAAAGAAAGTTACAACTAAGTGAGCTAGATGAGATCCGTTTAGAAGTTTATGAGAATTCCAAATTCTACAAGGAGAAGGCCAAGAAGTTCCATGACAGCCTGATAGCTAAGAAGAACTTCGTGGTTGGACATAAAGTTTTATTGTATAACTCTTGGCTCGAACTCATGAGTGGTAAGTTGAGGTCAAAGTGGATTGGTCCTTTTGTGGTGACTAATGTTTTTCCTTATGGTACAATTGAGATCAAAAGTGAGTCCACAGATAAGAGCTTCAAGGTCAATGGACACCGACTGAAACCATTCCTCACAAATCCCTCCTTAGTGGATGTAGTGGTGGAAGAGACCTCCTTACTTCACCCTACTTCTCTTTCGCCATGACTTAGGGAGTTTTCTTTTTCTGTCTCCTTCTTTATTTTTATTGCACTTGTCAAAATTTATTGATTGTTTTGATTGTTCTTGATCTTATGATTGTGCTACATTGAGGACAATGTGTTGTTTAAGTGTGAGGGGGGGGGGGGGGGGAGATTGTTCTTTAATTTTGTTGGGTATTCTAGTTTAATTTTATTACGTTTTTTCTAGGTTAATTTTGTTATTTTGGTTTTATGTTCTGTGTACAACATTGCATGTTCCTCTTTGAATTTTGGGTTATGTACAGGTAATGGGTAATTGTTTTTGAAATAGGAGTCTCTTGGCATTTTGTGAATTGAAACCCTTATTTTTCTCTACATGTCAAGTTAGTTTTGAAAGTGATAGATTTACCTTTGGTGAGAATTTGAGCCATCATCATCTATTTTATTCGGTGTGTTTTGCCCCATTGATTGCTTGCACAATAGCCTTGGCTTGACTTTTGTTGATACTTCTTGCTTCACATGCATGTTGGGAGATGATTTAGGCATTTTGTTCTTATAAGCCTCTAGCCAAATGAGCCTACCTTGAATTAATTCCTTTGATAGCCCCTTTGAGCTTATGTTCTCCTTTCTTTGTTTTGAAGCTCATTACAAGCCTTAAGTGAAAAACCATAATTTCACCCTACCCTTAAGGAATTATGGAGCTTTGGAATTGTTTTGGGAATAAGTGTGACGGGAGGGGGGGGGGGGGGGTATGTTTCATTGGATGATATGTTTTTATTGGCCATGCTTGATGATGTATACATATATTGCCTAATTGTTGCTTTATTTTTCAAATGCTTTCAATTGCTACTGTCCACGTTCAAAAAAAATACAATATATATATATATATACAAAAAAAAATGAAGTTGAATAAATGAGGTCTTGGTTTGAAGACTTGGATTGGTCGAAGACTTGGTTGATTTTTTTTTTTTGGGTTTACTTTTTAAAGCTTAATTTGTAATTTTGGTTTTGGGGTTTACTACTTTTTCTTACTTCCCACTTATTCCCCATTGCTCCTCTATTCCTTTGGGTTTTAACTACTATCCCATACTTTCATCTACCTTGTCCTTGGCCCCATTACAACCTTAAAAGACCTTTTGATCCTCATGTGCATGTGCTTGTGATGTGGTTGTCAATTTTAGAGTCTTGCCAAGTCTATGTGGTGTTTGTTTTCATGGGTGCTCTGAGAATAAACAGTAGCCTAGACACTTGAGAGATAGAGTGCATGTCTTGTGAGGCTTTATCACTTTTCATTCTTGAGCTGATTGACTATCTTGCCATGTTTGAGATGCTTGGATGATTTTTATGACGGTCTTGATTCTTTAACTCTTTACGTGTTGGATGTTACCCATTCTTTTCATTCCTTGAGATTCATTGAGAAATATGTAATTATTTTTGTGTCTGTTTGTTTCTCTTTAATGTCTCTGGATTTGTCCCTTGCTTTGTTTTTTTTATTTTGTCCAGGAGTGCAAAAGGCTAAGTGTGAGGGGATTTGATGTGTCATCATTTTCTCCTATTTCTTAACCCTTTTTGTCACCATTTTAATCACTGATTAGCCTTAATTGTCAAATTAATTATGCAGTTTTATCATTTGGGCCTACTGGACTAATTTTGTGTTTTTAATTTAATTTCAGGAGAATTATAAGCAATTGGACTTGAATTCGGAATTAGGCTTGGACTTGAAGAGAACAGACAATTTTATTCTACCAAATCTTATCTTATCCAGATTTTATCTAATCTAGATATTATTTCATCTAGATTTTATCTTATCTTATCTTATCTAGATTTTATTTCATCTATACTTTATTTTATCAAATCTTATCTTATCTTGTCCAAATTTTATTTTATTAATGGGCTTGGACTTAAAACAGATTTGTAAGCTTTGGGGGCTGAGAACCTATATAACAGCACCAATGTTTTAGTTTATGGTACTTTTTCGTTTTTGGGAGAAAAGAATAATTTTAGGTTTTGCAATTCCAGTTTTTACTATTCAATCTGCAATTTCATTTTCTGCTTCAATCTGCAATTTTGTTTTCTACTGATTAATGGAAGGCTAAGTCTCCAGCGTTGTTTTCTCTTGAGGATTAAGCACAACTCTCTTTGAGATTTTATTATTACTATTTAATTCTGATCATTTTTTCCTCTTCACCAATTACTCTGTATTTATTGCTATTAATTCATGCATGCTTAGTGCTTGATTAATTGTCTCTGCGCTTAATTTATGTTCATGCTTAATGATCAATTTCGTTCATGATTAATTGGTGTATGTGTTTCTTAATCACATAATGGCAGCCTTGTGTTAAATTTCGCTTAGTAATTTAATTTAGGGTTGGATTAAGTGGTTGAACTGATAAAGGATAAATTCTCGTAACCTAGGATAAGAGACTTGCTTGTGAATCAAGGGGAAACAACGTGTTTTAATTCTGATATTTTCTAATTAAAATTTGTTCGCTGTTTAATTTACAAAAACAAACAACCCCCCCCCCCAATTCGTTATTGTTTTATTACTATCTGTTATGAACGTTTGATTGACCATTGCTCATTGGGAGATGACCTAGGATTACTTCCTAGATACTGCACTTTTAATGTTTATTTGATTCGGGTACGGCCTCAATCACTCATGTTCTGCATTTTTTTTAAATTACGTCCACACATTAGTGGTTTCCGTGACGCATTTTTTTCGTAGTTTGAATGTCAAAGTATCCAAAAAAACATATTCTACACCAATTCCATGGACAACCACCTCAAAATAGTAGCACAAAATAAATAAAAACTATGATCTGGACCCTTGCAACTATGCTTAAGTGTTCATTTATCAGTTCATCTAAATGCACAGTTAACTAGTGACTCACCCAACTATAAGCAAATTCTATAAATATCACTATAGCTAAAGACATTCGTAGAACATTCAAATGTTCATCTCAACCCCTACCATAATGTGTCACCCAACTGCATATGTTTGTGTTTACTACAACGACCAAATTTGCAACACTAATGAGGGCACCACCTTCGTTAGTAACAACACAAAAACTTTCATGGTCAACAAGGCCATAACCTTTACACAATTGCTTGAACTTGTTCACCAAAAATTAAACATTGAACCGCAACAACATATCCAACATCTCTATTTTCGGTATTTCATATTTGAGTCAGGACAACATTATATGTACGCATCTTTTATTCTGCGAGATAATGCTGATGTTCGACAAATGTTCAACATTTTTTACAACAACCCACCACTATCATTTGTGGAGTTATCTGCCATAATCTATCACAATAATAACCCACCAAGCAACCAACATGACTCAATCTCCAATCTTGAGGACCTATCAGATGAATACGAGATTGTTGGGTCAACGACACATAAATTTAACTATAAAAGACATGCATCGTAACTAAAAAATTATAACATAATTTTCTCCAATTTTATTATTTTCCTTTATCTGTATATATTCCTAAAAAAAATTAAAAAAAAACATGTTGAGAATTTGGGTTTGGGGGACCCGAATTTTCAACACAAATTTTGAATTTTTTTTAAAATCACAGTGTAAATTCGGGTCCACCAACCCGAATTTACACTATGAATAGTAAACTTGTATATTGAAATAAATAATGGGGAGAATTGCATATTTTGGTTTTTTTTATTGTATATTTTGAAAAACAATTCGCTAGAATTTAGTTAAGATCTGGCTATAGCTTAAAGCTTATTATTTGGTTACGATGGTGGCTACTTTTATTCTAATAAAAAAGATTCATAAAAATAAACTATATCCATCTTTGTTATAATGAAACAATAAAAAAATCTTCAAGGCCCTTGAACACATTATCGGTGCTTCAAGAAACTTGCAAAGTGGTCAGTTATTCATATTTGTCATGTGAAGCGTTCGGAGTTGCTTAAGATATTGGTAAATAGCGTACGATGAACTACACACACACATATAAAGCTATAAATATACTATTATATAAATTGATAAAACAATTAGTTTTAACTTTTAATTAATAATGAGAAGCCCTAGAACATAATAATTTGTAAGAGTATATTAATTTAACCAAATCTTTAGCCGTACACAGCATGATGCAACTTGTAAATTTTATTTGTTGAAGCCACACGAGTGCTCTTCCTCATGGACAACCAAGCTCTAAAGAGGTAGAATAGAATTGGGTTTAAGGAGCTTATTATCAAATAGTAGTTTCACTTTGGAAATTCTTGTTTTCGATCAATTTGAATTTTGAAGTAGTAAATACACAATGTGGTCATTGCTGAAAAGGAGGAACGCAAGTGGGGTTGGATTCTATGTGTTTGGCTTTAAGCTTAAACGAGCAGACCACCGTTTGGCCTTGTATGTACCCCTAAGGGAAGGTATCTAGCACAAATATTGTATTACATTGTGGCCTCACATGTCTCATCATCAACTTCAGTGGATTCATCACTAGCATTTGCCACTCATGTTCATCGGATCTAATTTATTTCTTTCCAACCTGCATTTGCTTCTAGGAATTAAGGTTTTTCGTTTTGGAAGAAAATTAATTCATAAGAAAATAAAAATAAAAAAGCTACCCCCCTTCCCCAAACTTATGTTTAGTACAAATACAAGGAACGTAACATTTTCATTCTCAATTAAACTACTTTCTTGGGAATGAGATTTTTGAAAATAGGATTGTTGAAAATTATTTAAAAAATTATATTTAATTATTATTTAATTTTCTTAGAGATAATATATTTACAGTCATTTACAATGAGAAAAATTAATAATTTTATAATACATTATTAGAAAAATGTTGACTTTATTTAGTTAGTGCAATGCCATACAGATTTAATATCTTAGCTATGTATATAATGTGCGTGCAAGTAGGTGTAAGCAGGTTTTGATAGGAAAAACAAACCATAATCCCGATCAATCCAATCTAATTATTTTTCAACGGCTTGGATCATTTGGTTGATTTGGATTTATTTTAGTTGACCAAATTATAATTGGGATGTATGTTGATTTAATGAGTTTCAAATTCAATTAATTGGACCCAAATCCATATACATATATGTTGAAATTTTCTATTCTAATAATTAACGTTGGTTAATATTATAAAATAATTATATTAGTTATTTATCCTGAGTTTTATTTTATGTGATTAAATTAAGTGAGTCTGTTAGATAACTAAATCAGATTATGTGGACTTAAATGAGCAGATGTCAATGTTGACCCAATAGGGAATAATGAGAATCCTATTAAGTTAACACACTATAAGAAGACTATGGTCTCCAATATACCGAGCCGTCATACACAATTTCTCTTCTTTCCATTTGAACAGTTACGAAGTCTATTGAGGAATAAAGAGATTCCAGTTGATGAAGAATCATGAAGCTATCGATCCTAAGAAGAGTGCATAAATCAGAAACCACCTACAAATTCATATTTCATTACGTTTGTTTGATCAAATCATTATGGATCCAGATATTCCTAAAACTCTTCTTGTTAATGTAACGTAATGTATTATTGGTAGTTATTGGCATTTTATAAGGATCTCCTATATTCTAACAATAGTATTATAGATGATAAAATAATAATTATTCTAATTTTATTTGTATGTGTCTATGTGTGTGTAATCCTAATTCTCACAATTAGAGGTAAATCATTTCATTTGATAGTCACTAATTGAGTTTTTATTATCTCATTTTTATTATGAAATTCTAGTAATTGTTAGTGTTGTTTGAAACATGTATTATGCCATTCAAGACATATATTTTTCGAGTGAGTGTTGGATTTGGACAATTGAACTTGTATTTTAATTTAGACATACATCAAAATCTTTGATACTAACATGACGCATGAGTCAAAGTGGTGTATTTGTGAGCTATTCTAAACTTCTTGAATGGTATAATTGTGCATGATTATTGTTTATATATAGTAAGTTTTTGCATATTTGAATACCTTGATTTTTAATGAGTTGAACTAATTAGGTGCTTCATTTTTATTTTTTTTTATTTCTATTATCATTTTAGTCTATCAATCTAACTATCAAACATAAACCAATTGGGCTTCTTAAGGAAAAAAAAAATCAACCCAACAATATTTCATTCGGTTGGTCTAAAATTAGACCAAACCCAACCAAACTCTATCCACTTACATTCTAGACATAAGTCCTCAAGTTAAATATGACTTAAGAATCTCTAAGAAATTAAATAAAATTGCACCCTTAATATTGACTATAGGGGAGATTTTTGTTTTTATTTGGTCAGAGTTACCCTAGGGATTTAATGAACTTAACATCTCAACTCACCATGCCTAAAGCTTGATGTAACTCTAAGAATCCTAAAGAAAATAAAGTTACATCTTTATCATTAGTTATAATATTTCATTTATTGATGTGTATAAAGTTTCATTCTCACTATAAATGTGGGAAAAGTATTCTACTTAGTCACTATTAGTATTAATAATAATATTTTATATTTAAATTTTTTATTCTCTTTTAAATACGTTTTTTTATATTACTTTAAAAAGTTAAATTCAAACAATAGTATGTTAAAAATACAAAAAATATAAAAGTATAGTTTTTCTTTTCTTTTTTTTGCACTTTAATGTGAATTTTAATTTAATAAAAAAATATTAAACACTTCTTTCCATATAAATTTTATATATCACCGGTAGTATCTTATTAATGATAGAGATGTAGTGATTTAACATTACATTAGTTAAGATATGAGAATTAGGAACCATTAGGGTCAACCAAATGGTGGGGGATTTTGATACTATTCATGAGCTATTAGATTCTAAGTTTCTAACCTCAATGCCATTATTGAAGAAAAAAAATGAGAGTTTAGAATTTATTAACAGAACAAGCCTAAGGAGTTTGTCAAAGTGGAATAAAATATTGTCTCTCTTTCAATCGAATTCAACTTTTTTTATGGAGTAAGATAATGGAAGTTTTTTTATAAACACTTTTGAGGTTAACACTTTTGTTTACCTAATATTAAGATATTATTCCTTCCTAACATTTTGATGAAAAAGACATTATTTTGCAAGCAATATATAATGCATTATACACATACATACAATAAGGAGCACTCCTTATTTTTTTCACCCTCCATCTTCATTATTCTTGGAACCCTAATTTTGCACCCATTATCTTCATTAGTATTTGAACCCTAATATCACACCTCATTTTCCTTATTCTTTAATTCCTTTACATGTATTTTCTCTCCTCTCTTTTCTTCTTTATAAAAAATAATAAAAGTTCATAATAATTTTTTCCTACATTGGATACGATGTTTTCCATCAAACTCCACATTAATATCAAACATTTTCCATAAATGTATTGTTGTGTATATTCCATCAACCTTATATGTAATACTGTATGATGGAAGATATATTGTCCATTGCCCTTCAGTCTATAAGCCATTGTGATGACTACTTTATTTGAAGGTATGTCACCGTGTTTCATTTGTTCAACAATATTGTGTGCAACTTTTAATTCTACTAGAAATTGCTTTATGAAAACATATACCTATTATGGGAAATAATTTTTTAAACTGTATTAAAACATAGTTCTAAAAATTATTTTGTGGAATAGATATATGTTTTTGAAAAGTAATTTTTGATATTTTTTTGTTTTTATTTTATTTCACTACAACTTTATTTTTCTTCTTTCTTCACAAGCACTAATTCCCAATCTAGTATGCATGAATGGTGTACTTGGATTAGGGAGGACATATAACTTTCTTTTTTATTTCTTCTCTATGTAATCTAGTACTCAACAATTTGAAGGGTGAGATACCTACAAAAGACACTCTCATGCTTAAATAAGGTCTTGGTCGAGAGGAATAAATAAGAGTATTAAATGAGAATAAACAATGTTTTACCTCGATATTTCCGTGAACATTTATATATTTCTTAATGGGCCTTAGATTTATGAGCCTTTGTATATTGTTACCCCATTAGGTAATGTGCCTCTAATTTTTGACATTTTTTTATGTTTTTATTTTATTTCACTACAACTTTATTTTTCTTCTTTCTTCACAAGCACTAATTCCCAATCTAGTATGCGTGAATGGTGTACCTGGATTAGGGAGTACATATAACTTTCTTTTTTATTTCTTCTCTATGTAATCTACTACTCGACAGTTTGAATGGAATACTTGCAAAAGACACTCTGACGCTTAAATAAAGTTTTGGTTGAGAGGAATAAATAAGAGTATTAAATGAGAATAAACAATATGTTTTACCTTGATATTTCCGTGACTATTTATATATATCTTAATGGGCCTTAGATTTATGAGCCTTTGTATATTGTTACCTCATTAGGTAATGTACCTCTAATCATCATTAGGGGATAAGGGGCAACCTCTAATGGTCGTCATTAGGATAGTCTTGGTGGTTTTGTTGAGTTCTAGAAGGATCACACTCAATGACAAAGTAATAAGAGTACTCAGATATTCGGCTAGGCTGAATATTATTTGAGTATTTCTAGAAAGATAATCCTTAGTGATGAGCTGATGAGAGTACTCGGGTATTCGACTAGGCCGAATACCTGATTACTTCCAGAAGGATCATCCTTAGTGACAAAGTGACAAGGGTACTCGGGTATTTAGTTAGGCCGAATACCTAAGTACTGGGAGGGGTCATGCTCGTGCTTCAATATTTTAAAGGTTGTATGATAGGTAATCTAGGGTACTGAGTTTGTCTAAATAATCATGGTATAAATGACTTACAACATAAAAAAATGATTCAAATTATGAAAAAATGTTTTAAGAAGAACAAAAGGAGTTCAACAAACAAAGAAATTAAAATGGAAAGGAATCACATTTTTTTGAAGAGAGGGTATGGATCAATAAAAAAATTTGGAAAACAAAGGTGGTTTGGTGAACAAATAAATTGAAATGAAAAGGAATCGTGTTTCCAAGATAAAGGGTGTAGATCAATAAAGGAGAATAATAACATTTACAAAAGAACAAAGAGAGTTCAACGAAAAGAGGACCATTTGATTAAAAAAAAGAATAAAAATAAAAGGTAATTACATAAATTTATATAAAAAAGGGAGGATAAAGGGTTTACTTAGTAAACTGAAAGTGTAAGTAGTAAAAGCTATTTTTATCTTCTGCCCAATTTGAGCTTGAATCAGTAGATCACTAATTGAACTGTATGATCCGATATTAGTATTATAAATATTTATATATAATATACATATTATAAATATAACATTTGTCAATATTGTTACAACAAATAAAGATTAATTAAGTTTTTAGTTCTTCAAATTTTTCATATTCTAATTTTTAGTACCTCAAAATTTATTTGACAACTTATAGTCCTCCATTAATTTTCTGTCAGTATTTTTAGTTCTTCAATTTTTTCTGCCTATTTTTAGTTCTTCATTTATTTTTATTGCTCAAAATTAGTTCAAAATATATGAAAATGAGGAACTAAAAATGGACAAACACAAAGACTAATCTTGAGCAATAAAGATAAATGAGGGACTGAAAATAGAAAAATAAATTTGAGGGACTAAAAATACCAATGAAAAATTAACAAAGGATTAAAAAATTGTCAAAACATTTTTGAAGGGCTAAAAATTTGGATATATAAAAAGTTGAGGGATTAGAAACTTAATTAACCCAAGGAATAACCTCTATCTTAGTGGTTAGGTGTGCTTGTGTTAGCTGTTGGTCATGGATTCAAGCCTTGATGTGTTTCTTTTTGTTAATCTTTTCTATTAAATACGAATATGTATTATAAATATCACACTTGTTAATGACAAAACAATTAAAAGGTTCTAGCATAATGGTAAGGCTTGCTTATCTCTATTGTAGGTTCAATATGGTGCTTCTTTCATTTTTTTACCAACATGAGTGACTCAAAACCCACAGTTGAACTATGAACCCGACCAGGTTGCATCAAGCAAATTACATATCCAATCCAATGTCTGGACCGACCTAGATGCTATACTGATCGGACAAGCCGAGTCATTTCGATTTTTAAAACACTATTTGTTATATATCTCTTTTTAAGTTTACTACCTATCTTTTTTTTTTTTTTTTTGCTTTTGGTACCGACCATTAGTCTAAGACCATTAAGTCATGACGAGGTAGACAAAGTGCCACATCTTGTTGAGTTGTCACCTTTATTTTTCCACATCATTTAACCTTTTTTTAATTTAAAAAATATTTTAAATTAAAAATTAAAAATAAGGAAAAGAGAAAGGGAAGTATTGGTGCCAGAGATATTAACATGGGTTATCTGTTCATCTTCCACACTACATCACAACCGCGGTCAAGAATTCTTCATCTTCTATTGTTCACCTATTCAATTCTTTGACCAGACCAAGTGATTTCCAGCTTCAAAAATCACATCTAGGTATCTTGAAACCCAAATAAAACAATTGCTAACCCTTATCTTCTTCTTAATCGCGTATGGGTATTTTAAAACTCAAATAAAAAACCACGTATAGGTATTTTGAAATCCAAATAAAAAAATCACAAAACAATCTTAGCCAGATTCAAACCTGACTCACCGTGAAGCCTCCCTCTCCCTCGCCATTGTGGACACGAGTTGTTGTCAACAATGGAAGATTTGGCCCCTGTCTCCCTTGTATGCGTCCACATAAACCAGATCCAAACCATGATGACAACTTAAAACTATGTGACACTATGTAACACTTTATTTGTTACGTTATCATTTAATGGACTCAAACTAATAAGGGTACCAAAATTAAAAAATTTCAAATGTGAGGTACCAAAATAAAAAAAAGACAGTAAACTTAAAAAGAGATATTACCTTTGTCCATAAATATAAGATTTTTTTTTTCAATTTTGTTTGTCTCTTTAACTTTTTTCAAGTTGTCTTTTGCATTAATTATTTTTTGACCCAAATATCCTTAGTTACTTTATAATAAATGCTATATATTAAAATGATAAATATATTATCTCTCTTATAAAATTAGATAAATGACTAACACACATTAATTAATTAGGTGAAAATGTAATTAACAAGAAAGATTATGAGTTCCAATTACTTTAGGGATAATTTAGACAAAATTATACAAATTTTTAATAAATTTAATATTACTAACTATATTAACCAATTTTTTTAAAGGACTTGAATTAATTAAAAGAGTTTTATATTTAGAGAGGAAATTATACATTACACGTATTAAAAAAAATATTTAAACCTATTTTAAATTTACCTTCCTTTCCTTAGAAAATGCCTAGTCTAATAAAAAAAAAACATAAAATATCTTCACAAAAAATATATAATAGAAGTACAATAAATCCACAAAAGAAAAAAAAATTCTAAAATGCTTTCTTTCTCCTTACGGAGATGATATGATAAACATAAACATCAAGCAGAGAATTCTTATGATAGAAAAATAATGTATAATTATGATATATATTAATTAATTTATGAATTAGTAGAAGGTGTCTAAAAATGTTAGAGTCCAATGAGTCTTTTGTAAGTGGATTATTCTTGAAATGTCATTTAACCTTGATGAATGTCATATGTGTGAAGAAATGAGACGAATGATGACCTAACCTATGAGAAGTAGGATTCTCCATCTGATAAGAGTATCAAAATTTCATTTTTCCATCTTCGGAGGAACTAGAAAATATACCCATGATATAAGCATATCAATGCCACCATTTTTACATGCAAATAACTCATTCTCAAGGGTTTAAAATAAGAATACCATCTATTTTTGTCCAGCATCAGGAACGACATGTCATTTTCCACACAAAAATCACTTCTTTTCAACATAGAACAAGCAAGTGGTCTCAATGACCCACTTAGTAGAGCCAAGCTCTGAAACCATCAAATAACATGAAAAAAGATGAAAGAACTTCCCATACCTTGCAAGCTCAAGGATTTTGAAAATATGAAGAAAAATACACAAAGATTGCTTCTTTGTGGCTTAGGGACCATTTTCTACCAATAATGTTCAAGAAAATGGAAAAAGTGAGTTACTTTAATTAACTCAAAAAACAACATAGAAATGGAAGTATAGGAATCGGCTTGGCTCACTTTTACCCAACAAGGCACGAAGAGTGTGAAACAAACTAAATGTTACAAAAAACCAGAGGTTAAAAAAAACCAATTTTGACCGGAATGAGGGAGAAAGATCAGCCGCAACCCAACAAGGCATTCCGGAATTGCAACCAGAGGTTAAAAAAACCAACTAAAGGTTACATCATATTTGACATCGCAAATGCAAATATTAAGTAACCATTTTGACCGACACCCCACCTCTAACTACGATAATAAATACAACCTTGGGCAAGTGATTAATTAATCATTTATACAATACCAAAAAGCATAACCAACCCTGCACTAGATTTTCGATCGCAACCCCCATATATTTTTTAACACCCCCCGCACACTCTTTTGGTTGACAAGCTTTAATTTGTCCCATTTAACCCAAGGGATCTTTCTTTGACCTTCTTCACACCCTTAAAAAAAATCTTTGAATGTTAACTAATCGCTTTCCTACTTTTAAAGTCAGTATTATAAAGAAAAGGAAGAACAAAGACAAAGAGGATAGCACTGAATTTATGAGACGAATTTTACCAGCAAAAGATATAAAGACCTTGTATTTCCAAAGGGTCAACTTAGAAAATTTATCTAAAACTGATTTTCAAGTAGCTTCTAACCTAGGGTTTTCACAAATAGGAACTCCTAAATAAACAAAAAGAATGACCAACAATTTACAATTCAAAAGATTAGCTGACCTTTTCCACTCAATACCAATAACCCCAAAGTTGCTTTCGAAAAAGTTAATTTTCAAGTTGAAAATTATTTCAAAATACCTTAACTTGTTTTTGTTGACCATCACATTAGACAAATTTCTCTTCCCATGAAAATAATATCTTCTGCATTGAAGCAAATTTACTTGTGTTTCACCCTCCCCCACTTTGAAACTTGTGAAAATCTTCTTCTAGCTCAATAGCTTCTCCAGTCAATCCACTCAAATCTTTCACCACTATAGTGAATAAAAAAAAAGATAAAAAAAAGATATTTGGATTAGATCATTCCTTATTTTTAGTGGTGTGTAAACCTCTTACAATTAATATTTGTAATGTTTCTGCCATGTACGAAGAAATCTCTATTATGTATTTGGATTAGATCAGTAGATTTTTGTTTCTTGTGAATGAATTAAAATTTCATTTACTGATTAAAAGATTCAAGTCATAAAAGATTGAATTAAATAATATTTAACATTATTCCAAAAACCAATCTATATAAAATTGTACATTATTTTTATTAGTAAATTAATATTTTTATTTTAAAATTGATCCAAACGGAAGACAATGACTTCTCTTTTTGAAATAAGGATAAAATATATATTTAGTTTTATATTTTTGTTATTTAAATTCTTTTGCATACATTTAATTTAGTCATTGCCGTTTTTCTATAGTTATAATTTAGAGTTACGACACAATGAAAAATATAAGAATCAGATTAAGCATAAGTGTCACAATATTATAACTTTATACAAATCTTACAATAATATAAAACTGCAAACCAGCATCGAAAATGTTGATACATGTAAATATTAAATAACTTCTTATATAAACCTGCAGATACATTTGATCTTTAAATTTAATAATTATAATCATAATCATCATCATAAATAAAAGACAATATCATCGTCATTATCGTAACCAAACATGAGTAAACCAAACCGGCGTTGATTGAATTTGTATCATAAAATATCCTTCCCCTCCCTCCTCCCCTCCTCTTTAGAGTCCAAATTAACATATGAAGAATATGTCAACTAATTAATTAACTGCATACATTGAATAAAATATCAAGTGCAAGACGAGATACAAGTACAACTATTGCTTCTCTCATTTTTTTTCTTTCTTTTCAATTAGTGGCTAACTAGCTACAATTAATGCAAGAGAAAAAAAAAACGCAGCAAGCTACCCTAACATTGACTAACATACAAGTACAACATCAGCTAAATATCGCAGTTAATCCCAAGCCCAAGCATAAACATGCATAGTCGAACACTTTCTTTCTTCTTTTTTTCCAATTTTTTTCTTCTTCAAATGAGCTGGTAAGTCCATCAACTATTAAATAATTAGCTTCAAATAAACAAAATGTTAGTGCTTGGTAGAAAATGAAAGATAGAGTGTGTTTATTCCATGCGCTTAGGCAACGTTGTTTCTAGTAATTAATTGTTAATGGAGTGACCAACACCAGGGCTATGGCCTGGTGTTGTTGGCCTAAAATCGTCCACTTCATACTCTACACGTCTTGACCCTTCTTGGTGCACCTCATAAGAAGCTACACTCATGGTGTTTTTCTGAGATTTGGAGCATTCTTTGCACAGGGAAGACTTCAATTTCCTACCCTGTACAAAGAGAACTTGGTGGTGCAAAATAAAAAACAAGAAGAGAACGAAGGCAATGTTTCGGAGCCTAGAGTTTTCCATCTTGACTAATGGGTAGGTAATTATGTGACCTAGGATATGATATATATGATTTTGGAGAGAAAAATGGAGAAGAGTGAAGAGTGTTTTTGGAACTTGGAAGAGGTAAGGTGTCGATGCTTGATACTGAAAATGTTGGTCCATGAAGGTTGGTATTTATATGCGAGGGTTGGGAAACAGAAAATTGGATTCTAAATAAAGTTTTAAGGTTTGGGCGACCACAGCATGTGATGTCTTTCACTCCTCATCGCTGGGAAAATATTCCTTGTGGAGACATCCTGTGAACTACATTAACTGTTTAAGCCCAACCTCTCAAGTTAAAGAACTCGTATCTTGTTTGCTTTGTCTAGTTGTATTGTTCTTCTTGTCTCTCTCTCTTTCTTTTCTCTCCCTCTCTCCATGCAAAACAACAAAATAATATTTAGACACCCAAAATTACTAGTTGACACTTAAAGTGTGTTTGGATGGATACTTTCATCTGAGTAATTCATTTTAAATGAGATATTAAATTACTATCATTTTAAATTTAGTGTTTGGATAATAATTTAAGAAGAAATTAAATACCTGGAATTTTAATAGAGAATTTTAATTAACCAAAACTGAGTCATATGAAGTTCTCCTAAAAATCTAGGAATTTGAATTTCTCAAAACGTGTTCGTACTCACACCGTGCTGTACTCATTAGTCTTCTTCCAAAGTCAAGCAATCTCTGTGTTCGAAATGGCTCGTACGAAGCAAACCGCAAGGAAGTCCACCAGAGGAAAAGCTTCGAGAAAGCAACTTGCCACGAAAGCAGCACACAAGTCCGCTCCGGCGACCGGCGGCGTGAAGAAGCCGCACCGTTTCAGGCCAAGTACGGTGGCGCTAAGGGAGATCCGAAAGTACCAAAAGAACACCGAGCTTCTCATAAGGAAGCTTCCTTTCCAAAGACTCGTAAGGGAAATCGCTCAGGACTTCAAGACCAATCTCTACTTCCACAGCAGCGCCGTCTCCACTCTCCAAGAAGCCGTAGAGGCCTACCTCGTTGTGCTCTTCGAGGACACCAACCTCTGCACCATTCACCCAAAAGAGTTACCATTATGCCAAAGGACTGAGGCCTACCTTGTTGGGCTCTTGTTTATTTTCATTGAATATTGAAATTTTAATTTTTAAATAAATATTTAAAAATGAAAATTTGAATTTTATTGAAATTGAATCACTTTGTCCAAATAAGAAAATTAAAATACAAGAATTTGAATTACCTCATCCAAACAAAATATTTACAAAAGGAAAGGAATTAAAATCAAGGCAATCAAAATGTTATGAATTTAAATTTCTTAGAAATTTTTAAATTCCTCATCCAAACACATGGTTAGGGTCATTTTTGTAGAGGGAAAAGAAATATAATGAAAACAAATTAAGATAAATTCTTTAAATTAAAGTACAACGTAAAAGTGTGAATATCACATCATTATAGTATTTATTTTAGTTTTTTTTGTTCGGTTTCTTTGCAATGAACCGATGTTAATGAGAAAGAGAGAAAATTAAATATATATATATATATATATATATATATATATATATATATATATATATGAAGCAATAATATATTTAAATATTTCATTATTTTAAAAATTATATTAACATTTACTATTTTTTATTACATCATATTATTTATTATATTTTTTTTCTTTCATTAGCTATTGAATAACATTTGGAATGCATGTTTAAGCATATTTTTTATTAATATAATAAGTGATATGATGTGATAAAAAATAATAACGTTGATATGAGGTGTTAAAATATCATCGTTCTATTAATAATCTGCCACTTCTTTTTCTTTTTCTCAGTCACTCTTTCCCTTACACACATAAACTCGTATTATTTTACTAATATCTTGATATTGATACGAAAGGAGGGAATTTGGATTCTTTAAGCACACAATCTTTAGATTTATGGTTGATGTGTATGATGGAAAAAACAACTGTTAGATAGATTTTTACTTTACCCTTTAACGCCTGATTATATTACGAAAAAAAATAATCCCATGTTTGGTGGAATGATACTAGCTCGAAAAAGGAAAAAAAAAAAAAAAAAAAAGCTTGTTTTTTTATGTTAACTTCTCCTAGGGATTAGTGGCAAATAACATGTCAAGTACCAAGTTTGAAATTAATATCTATTGAACTTTAAGTCAAAGGTGTTAGTTATGGGCTTTAAAAGCGTCCTTTGCCCTTCATACAACTCAACGGCTAGCTACTCCTGAACTCTAAAATTTGAAAGATTAAGAGTACTTTTGTCATTGTTCCGTCCACATGCACCTTCCCACTAAGGATTCCACTTGCAAAGCCATTTTAGGCCGTTTCATGTGGGATTCGCTGTATATTTGCCCAAAGGTTAATATATAATATAAACCCTTTTTGGAATTAATGAACACATAAACTATGATTTGAGTGATGATGACCTACCATTTCTTTTGGTTGACTTGTGAAGACCGTGCCCTAACCGCGCTGACAAATTAACCTAACCTTGCATTGCAACAAGAGAAGACAAATAAAAAGTATTAGTACCTAGAGAGAATATAAACAAGAAGAAACAAAAGAAAACACAAAGATTCCCTTCTGTTCAATAAATAATTAAACAAACAAAGAAAGTGGCTCCTCACACTTTGGGTGATCATTGGGTCTCAACTACCCGCATGCATTAGATATTAGTTCTATGGAAGTGCTTTGGAATAATAAAATTATATTAATCAGATTGCTCCTCTGTTGTGGAAAATTTTTCAAAAGGGTTTCTTTTTGAAACTATTTCTGCAAATGATGCTCTTTTGAAACTATTTTCTGCATGAGACTGTTTTTTACGTATATTGCATGCAAATCATCAGCCCCATTGGCGACTTTGGACTGGCGTTGACATGTGACGCTGGTCTCGTCAGTGTCATTGGCGATTTGAGTTGCATGGGACTCGCCAGCTTGATTGGCGAGTTGAGCTACGTGAGCTTTTCCAAGGATTGCAGGCATTTCTGAGGGTTGCAGGCGCGTAGCAGAAGAAGTAGAAGCAGGTGCAGGTTCGTTGTGAATCGCCAGTTTGACTGGCGATTTGGTTGGAGGAAATCGCCAGCTCCAGTAGCGATTTGGGCTCCATAAATCCCCCCCTCCCCCGTAGAGCATCCACGTAAACGCAAGAAAATGCAGGAAAGAAAGAAAGAAAGAAAGAAGCAGTTGTTGTTGGTGTTGGAGTGAAGTTTTCCCAAAAAGAGATCCACTTCCAGTTTTCTCACTTGGTAAGTTTGTTTAATTATTTATTTTATTTTATTTGTATTCTGATAATTAGTAGTAGATTAGGTATAGTAAATTAGTAGTATACGTTATTAGTTTTCTATCTTACTTTAGTTTTAGTTTGAAATGATAAATTAGGCTTACTTTGATAATTTAAGTTTTGTACGGTAGGTTTATTTTTAGTTATAGTTTTAAATGATATTAGGTTTAGTTTTAGTTAAATATATTTAAATTTTCTATGTTAGGTTAGTTATATGATACATTGTATTAATTTTGTATATATATTGTATTAATTTTTGTTCATAAATATATATATTATGTTATTTATTTAAATTTGTGTTTACTTAGTTTTAGTTATAAATGGTAAATTATGTTATTTATTTAAATTTGTGTTTACTTAGTTTTAGTTTTAAATGACAAATTAGGTTTAGTTTGATAATTTAAGTTATTTACAGTAAGTTTAGTTTTAGTTATAGTTTTAAAAGATATTAGTTTTAGTTATAGTTTTAAATAATATTAGTTATAGTTTTAAATGATATTAGTTTTAGTTTTAGTTTTAAATGATATTAGTTTTGTACGTTAGGTTTAGTTTTAGTTAAAAATATTTAAATTTTCTATGCTAGGTTAGTTATATGATACCTTGTATTAATTTTGTATATATATTGTATTAATTTTTGACCGCAAATATATATATTATGTTATTTATTTAAATTTTTGTTTGCATGTAATTTAATTTATTTATGGAATATATTTAAAAAAATGTTTTATATATTTAAATAATTTTTTATTTTTAAATTATGTTACATATTTAAATTTTGTGGTTGGTGGGTATCTAAAATACTTTTAGTTTATAGGTACTGTAAGTTATTATTTCAATATATTTAAATAATAACTATGTTATTTAAATTTTGTATGCTAGTTATATGATACCTTAGTTTGTAGTAATTTTGTATATATATTGTTTTAATTTTTGGCCGCAAATATATATATTATGTTATTTAATTAAATTTATGTTTGCATGTAATTTAATTTAATTTATTTATAAAATATACTTAAATTTTGTTATTTGTATAATATATTTTGTAATTTAAATATATATATTCTGTTATTTATTCAAATTTTAATTATGTGATATATATATTTAATTAATTTATTGTAAATGTAGTTAATTTTTTTTCTTTAAAGTAATTTATAAATTATTTTGTAAATTTATTGTATTATATTTTATTTTGCAGTATCAATGACATCTTCGTCGTCATGTTCATTAAATATTAAAATTAAGTCTGGCCTGATCGATGGTGACGTATTACGGATGCAAGCTAAGCATGTTACAAAACATGTTTGGAATGGGGAAGAAGACCGAAAATTACACATCAAATGAGCTATCACCACGTATCAAGGGGTAGAAGAAATACCAGAGGAAATTATTCCTCTACTTCGGCAATCTGGTTTTTATTGGATAATGAAGATGGGCTACCTAAAAATAAATGTGTCATTAATTACTGTCTTGATTGAAAGATGAAGGTCCAAAACACATATGTTTCACATGAGATGCAGAGAGTGTACGATTACTCTTCAAGATGTCTTTGTATTATTAGGTTTGTGTGTTGATGGGGCATCATTAATTGGTCAAACTAATCTTGATTGGGCTGAATTATGTGAAGAATTGTTGGGAGTCAGACCACAGGAAGGTGAACTTCAAGGCAATGTAGTTAAATTAAGTTGGCTGACTCATCATTTTTTACAAATAAATAACCATGACGATAACGTAGAACAACTACAAAGGTTTACCCGTGCATAGATCCTTAGATTCATAGGAGGTGTCCTATTTGTTGACAAAAGCAGCAACAAAGTTTCCCCAAGGTACTTGCAATTTTTACGTGACTTTGAACAGTGTAGCACGTATGCATGGAGACCTTCCGTGCTTGCTTTTTTATATAGAGAGATGTGCAGTGCCACCGATTACAAAATTAAATCAATTGGAGGTATGTGCATCTTAATCCAAATGTGGGCATGGGAATGATGCACGACTTTGGCTCCAAAGAGGACTCCTCCCGTAATAGAAAATAAACCACGCGGACACAGGTTAGTTGTTTAAAAAATAAGATTTCATTTGAAAATAATTAATAATGTAATGCGTCGCCATTGATGATTTCATATTTTTTTGTAGGTGGCTGTGATGTGTAAATCTGCATATTGGCAATGATGATCTGATAGTTTTTCGTCGCAAATTGGATATCATGAAACGACATGAGGTAAGAAGATCGTAATGTATTCGTTAAATAATAAATAAAATGTCATTTTTGAGTGAAAATTAACAACTGTGTTATTGTATGCAGTTTCTGTGGGAACCTTACACAACAAATGTTATGTCAGCGTTGCCTCCAATTTGTTTGGTTGGTAGTATAACATGGTGCGCGGTGGTGCCACTCATTTGTTTCCATGTTGTTGAGTGGCACCAACCCAATAAAGTGTTGCGACAATTTGGAATGCAACAACCTATTCCCGAGTGTCCTTCGCAACCACTGAATATCCATGGCCTAACGCTGAAAGGCAAACAAGATGAAAATTGGTTCCAGCTGTTGGCCCCAATGATCAGTCAATGGAACAATCGAGCTGAGTTTAGGGTCGATGTTTATCCTCGACAAGAGGACCTATTGAGTTTTAACTCCAACTACATGGTCTGGTATAGGCGAAAAACGAAGATGTTTGTCGACCCAAAGAATGCAAACACAACTACATTGGTATTTATTTCTTTTTTAATATTTAACTTCAATTTATTTTTTAAAGCATGGACATTAATTTCTTGACCCTAATAATTGTAGGCTGAAGTTGCGGAGACATTACAGTATATGGTGTCACCACAAGGGAGGAACACATGGACAGTTGATTATCTCATGCCTTATGTGGAGAAGATAACGATTTTATCCGAAGAGCAAGAGAGAATCACTGAGCTTGTGGCACATGGTCCAACATCAGAGCGTCGATTTCCACCACAAGATTTTCACATGCTTCTGTCAAGTGTTGAAACTCGGGGTTTTGACAGACGAAGAGAGGCTGTTGAGGCGCAAGAATTTTCCCAACAAATTGAGAAGCGTGGCCATGGAATGTATTACACGCCACCAACATTTTCTCAGTATCCTTCACAGATGTATCAGTATCCGTTCGAAGGTCATCACACTGATATGTCTACAAGCAAACATTCGTCGGTGGTGTTGCGGAAACACATCCTCATTTTTCATGGCCGACTATGACCCCTTCATAGCAACATGATGCCCCAATGGCAACACCTAACGCCCCATTAGCTCCGCAATGGAATGTACCCAGAGCAATACCTGATATGGGTGACTTATTAGGTGTTGATTTGCGTCAGGAGTTTTCTGCTGAGGCTGAGCAAGTAGAAGCGGGGAGACATCGCGGCAGAAGAAATCCTGATCGTCAAGCGCGAAGATGGGATCGACCATGTGGCACATCCTCACGTCATCACGGACATCATAATGAATGATTTTCACGTCATCGTCATTTGAATTTAACACTTAATCTATCGTATGTAATTTATTAAGGCTTACTAATGGTTACAGTTTATGTCGTGCATCTAACTATAATAATAAATAAAGTTTAACAAAAAGTATAATAACGAAAATAACTAATGGTACTAACTAACAATGAAGGGTATTAGGTTTTGGGTTTAGGGTTTAGGGTATAGGATAAGAGGGAGTCTTTTAGGGGTTAGGGTTAGGGTTTAGGGGTTAGGGTTTAGGGGTTGGGGTTTAGGGGTTGGGGTTTAGGGGTTAGGGGTTATGGTTTAAGGGTTAGTGTTTAGAGTTAGGGGTTAGTTTAGGGTTTAGGGTTTAGGGTTTAGGGTTTAGGGCTTAAGGTTTAAGGTTTAGGGGGTAGGGTTTAGTGTTTAGGGTTTAGGATTTAAGGTTTATGTTTTAGGGTTATTGTGTAGGGTTTATGATTTAGGGTTTTAGGGTGTAGGGTTTAGTGTTTACGATTTAGGGTTTAGGGTTTACAGTTGTCCAAAATAAGTAATGTTAAAAAAATAACTAAACTACATAAACCAAAATAAGTAATGTTTCTAACTAACGATTTCATTGAAGGCGAATTTACTGTAGAGGGTCCCCTTTACAAACTTTTTACGTAAAAGGGTCCCTTTTGTAACAAATTTCACAAGGGGTCTGTTCTTAAGTTGAAGCCGCCAGTAGGAGGAGCGATACCAAGGTGAAGCCGCCAGCAGGAGGAGCGATACCAAGGTCCCGCCAACAACAGAGGCGAGATGCTCCACGTACGCACTGGTGCCGCCATTCTTCTTGGCGATACTTGCTGACTGGGCATTGATGCCGCCCGCAATAAAAGCGACACACACCATAAACCATCTCGCCAGTGCTAATGGCGAGATGCTCCACGTAGGGGTCTCGCCAGTGCTTCCTGCGAGATTGGTTCCTGTTCATGACGAGACCTAAAGCTAACGTATGAAAGGCAGCTAGTCTGAAAGGCAGGTTAGGGTTCAAAGCTAGCTGTAAATGTTCACATGCATTGCAGGTGCAAGGACATTTGTTGGGCAGCTTAGGGTTCAAAGGGTACCTGTAAATGTTCACATGCATTGCAGGTTTTATAATCACATGCATACAGTAGCTTGCAGAGGCTCACATGTATGACTTCGGGGTAAATTTTGCATGCTTTTAATAATGGCAAGACACAAGTGGTTTTTTGTTTAAATAGAGTAAGATACAACTTCAAATTTCACAGGATTCTGAAGGAAGGAGAAAGAAAGACACTGGAAAGAAACATACTGGTTCTTTGAAGAGAGAAAGAAAAGGCTGAAATTTCACACGCTTTGTTTGATGTTTGTTTTTGTTTGAAGTTATTTCATTTCATCTTCAACTTCAAAGTTCTATTCAAAAGTAAGAATCTTTTTAATTTATTTTAAGTTATAAAATTTTATTGAGTCAAATTTTTGGAAGCATTATTTGATGCTGTTTCAACTTAATTTTTTTTAATAATTTGTATCATTTACAAATTTTATATTTTGAAGTAATTAATTTTGTGGTTAAAATCAAATTTGAAGCTGAAATTTAAGTGTAGTAAATTTTTGAATTAGATTTTGTATTTGAAAATTATTACCACTAATTATTTCAGCCTTAAGAATATATTTATATGTGATAGTTACGGATTTTGAAGTTGAGGGATTATTCAAAAATTATTTAATTAGTGTAATAATTTTTTTTAGAATAAAATATGAATATCTAGTTTAAGTTTAATAGAGCAAGCAAATAAATATTTTTTATTTTTATGATTGACAAAATATTAGTTGAAGTAATAAATTTTTTTGTTAGACTAAAAATTGGAGGTAAAGTTTAAGTGTAAAATTTTTTGGAATTATAATTGTTATTTTAAAATTATTATCAGTAATTATTTGTAAGCGTCTTTGTTCATGGTTTTTGTGGCTTAGAAATTTGACGTGTGATCCTTCGGGTTATAAGCTTTTATTGATGCTATTTCTGACTTACAAATATTTAGAGGTGAGTCTTCGACTTTTGGAAGTTATGGAAATTTTTTAGAATTATTTAATTCGAGTAATAATTTTTTAGAATTATTTAATTGGAGTAATAATTTTTTCTCACTTACAAATAATTCGAGTAATAATTTTTTAGAATTATTTGTGACTTACAAATAATTTTTTTGTTAAGGAAATTTTAATAGTGCAAGCAAATAGATTTATTAATTTTTATCATTCACAAAATATTTAATTGAAGTAATAAATGTTCTTTTTAGAGCCAAGGTTGGACATCGTTCCCATGTCCACATTTGTAGTAAGATGCACATACCTCCGATTGATTTAGTTTTATAATCGGTGGCATTGCACATCTCTCTGTATAGAAAACCAAGTACGGCGGCTCCCCATGCATATCTGCCACATTCTTCAAAGTCACGTAAAAATTGAAGGTACCTTAGTGAAACTTTGTTACTGCTTTTGTTAACGAACAAGACACCTCCAATGAATCTCAGTATCCATGCACGGGCAAACCTTCGTACTTGTTCTTCGTCGTCGTCGTTATTTATTTGTGCAAAATGGTGAGCCAGCCAACTTAATTTAATCACACTACCTTTAATTTCATCTTCTTGTGGTCTGACTCCCAATAATTCTTCACATAAATCAGCCCAATCAAGATTTGTTGGACCGATTAATGGTAAACCATCCACACTTATACCTAACAATACAGAGACGTCTTGGAGAGTAATAGTATATTCTCCGCATCTCATGTGAAACGTATGTGTTTCCGGCCTCCATCTTTCTATCAGAGCACTAATTAATGAGACATTTATTTTTAAGTACCCCATCTTGATAATCCAGGCGAAACCAGATTGTAGAAGAAAAGGAAAAATTTGCTCAGGAATTTGTTCTTCCCCTTGATACGTGGGGACAGCTCGTTTGATATGTAATTTTCTATCTTCTTCCCCATTCCAAACATGTTCTGAAACATGCTTAGGTTGCATCCATAATACATCAACATCGATGGGGCCAAACTTAATGTTAATATGTGATGAAGATGATGATGAAGATGCCATTGTTACTACAAAATAAAATATAATACAATAAATTCACAAATCAATTTATACATAACAATAAATTTGAAAAAAATCAAACTGGCGAATTTTTAATATATTCTATACATAAATTAAAATACATGTGAACAAAACTTTAAATAAATAATTTTTTTTCTACAATTAACAAAAAATTAATTGAATAAAATATGGACTAACAAATTATTTATAATACAAACAAATATTGAAATATAAAAAATTATTTAAACAATATATATACAATAATAATAATAATAATAATAATAATAATAATAATAATAATGTACAATGTATTATATATTTAATAACGTAAATTTCCTAAAACAATTAATAAGGCAAATTTACGCGTCTCTAATATTACAATTATTTATTTACGTGTGAAATGCTTAATATTACAAAAACTAAAAATTTATGTCTACCTAAAATTTACAAATATGTACCTAAAACTAATATTAATTTGTGCCTAATATTTCTAAGGCTAATATTAAGTGTGTCTAATATTTTTAAACCTCATGTAACCTTTGGCTGTATCATATATATCACATATATAATATCTAAAAATATATACTACTGAGTCAAATAATATTTTCATACTAATTAACCTAATCTTCAAATATCTATTAATACATAAAAATTAATAACAACATACCTATTAATAATAGTAACTAACCTAACCTTACAATACCAATTAATCCTAATTAACCTAAACTTACAATACCTATTGATACTAGCTAACCTATTATTTTTATAATATTAACAACAAAATATATAAATCATAATATATAAATTTTATTTAAGAAAATTACTTACCTGGAATTATGGAAGAGAAAAACTGAACAAAAGCAAAGGAACCAGCACTAGCAGGGCAGACACTCAATGAAACTAGCAAAAGCAAAGGAATTATGGAATTACGGAATTAAGTTTCAAATGCTTAAATTTCTAAGGCTAGCAAATATTACAAAAACACAAAATTTACCTCTGTCCTAAAATTTACAAATATATAATTAAACCTTAAATTAACTTCTGGCTAATATTTCTTACAACTAACTAATATTACGTATATTATGTGTGCCTACAATTTCTAAAGCTAATAATAAGTGTGGCTGAATAAAAATATTTTTACAACTACTTAATACGTGTGCCTAATATTTCTAAAACTAATAATATTATATCACATATATAATATCTAAAAATATATACAAAAAACCAAACTAACTAACCTAACCTTCAAATATCTATTAAGAATAACCTAATATTCAAATATCTATTAATACATAAAAATTAAAAAACAGCATAGTAACTAACCTAACCTTACAATATATATTAATCCTAATTAACCTAAATTTATAATACCTATTAATACTAACTAACCTATTATAAAAATTAAGAATAGAAATTATAAATCAGAATATATAAATTTTATTTTAAAAAAACACTTACCAAGAATGAATTATGGAAGCCAGCCTCACCGGCGGCACCTTCCACGTAAGCTGCTGTCTCGCCAACAGCACTGGCGGTACCATGCTTGCCGCCATTTTCAATGGCGATACCCCTCTAAGAACAGACCCCCAGTGCAAATTCTTTTAAAAGAGACCTCATTCGGTAATTAGTTTTTAAAACTAACCCAGTTGGGTAAATTTGCCTTTCATTGAACCCCACAAAGTAAATACATTGAAGAGAACTTAAACCAATACAAGTCACTCGTGTAACATACATAAATCAATTAAATGAACAACTCCCACGGTCAGATTGCATTGGACATCAACGCTTGTTGTGCCCTTTTGCTCCACATCTACTACATTTTTGTCGGTGCTTAGATGGTTTGACCCAATCCATCTCATTCCTTATCCTTGTTGACTTTGGCCGACCTTTCGCACGAATTGTAGTTGGGTCAGGGATAAGTGTCCATGCGTCATTAGAAGGAGGAATAGTCGCTTCATTCCCAAGAGGCCACCATTGTGCGGAGTAAACTTTTAAGCTCATTTGTGTAAACAACATCTATATATTGGTAGTAGTTCATGCTCATGTAACCACAAGCTGCAATAATGTGTGAACATGGATAGTGAAGCGCAAAATACTTTCTGCATTGACAATAATGATCATTCAAGTTAACTGTCCACTTTTGTCCGTCACGTTGCGTAATAGGATTGAAGGTCTCTTCTACTTCAAACCTTGTCGAGTGTATATCATACACGCGAACGATGTGCGAACAAGCTTGTTCTTGATTTTTTCTAAGTTCTTTAACAAGCTTATAACAATATACTTGTCCTTCATTTAACTGTCTTTGGGCTTGGCGGCCACGATCAACAAAGTACTTTCGACACCTACTATATGTTGATTTGACCAACGCTGTTATCGGTATGTTACGACAATCCTTCAATACCTTATTTATACATTCTGAGAGGTTCGTTATCATGTGGCCATATCGACGTCCTTCTCTATCATAAGCCATGGTCCATTTTTCCTTTGAAATGCGATCAATCCATGTTGCTATGGCTGGACTCAGTTGACGAAATTTTTCTAAATTTTGATCAAAAATATGCTTGCAAGGAGTGTAGCCTGCATGAAATTAGTTAGCAACAATAATTTGAAGTATACATGAAACTTAAATTAACATGACCATGATAAATGAAATCTTACCCAATTTTTTCAACATTTCTTTTTGTTTGGCATTATTGAATTTGCGATTGAAATTGCTTGCTATGTGTCGGGCGCAGTAAACATGATAACTGTGAGGAGGTTGCCAACCAAGTGCTTCGTTAGCCACAGCAGACTTTATACTCGCGTGACAATGAAATATGAGACAAATACCATTTTTATCTGTCACGTGTTCACGCAAGTGTGCCAAAAACCATGACCACGTTGTTAATGTCTCACCTTCGACCACGGCGAATGCTAGAGGAAAGACACCACCATTTCCATCTTGTGATGTGGCCATTAAGAGGGTCCCCCGGTATTTTCCGTACAAATGTGTGCCGACAACTTGTATGATTGGCTTACAAAACTTGAAAGCCTCCTTACATTGACCAAAAGTCCAAAACACTATATAAAACTGACGGTGTTCGCGACTAACCGTGTTCCCAACAATAAAATCGTCATGTAGTATTTGAAAATATGATCCAGGAGAATGATTTTGCATGTGTGTTAGCCACGACGAAAGTTTCGCATATGACTCTTCCCAATCGCCATATTCAAGTGCAATGGCTTTTTGCTTCGCCAACCAAACTTTTTTGTACGACACCTTGTAGGCAAATTCACTGTTAATCCTCTCTTGAATCAAAGAAACTTTTATTGATGGATCTTCTCTGATCATGCCTGTTAATAGAATAACAAAATTAAAATGACAATTAACGCAAAAGTAGCATAATATGAACATCAAATACATACCTACTACACAAGTGACAATTAAATCAGAATCAAGCTTCTCGTGATCTTGTGTCATGGTCATATTGAGACATGTGTGTGGTCCACCCCATTGTGTGACTCTCCATGAATCAGTTTTTTTAGATAAAATTGCCCTCATATAGAATAGGCAAGGACATTGCGCTTTTATTCAAGCAACAAACAACATACCTGTTCGATTTGCTTTCAACAACTTTGAAAGTTTGATGCACCTTCATAACATATTATTTTAGTGCATTTTTTACCGCATCTTTGGTATCAAAATCCATGCCAACATATAATTCTTGTCCAACATTAAAACTCGATGGCATCTCCAAACCACAAATGTCTTCCTCATCAGGATGACTCCAGTTGATATTGTTATAATGCAAAGCATCATTCCAAAATGGATTTTCAATTCCTTGTACACCTAATAGTTAAAAAAATTCAAATCATACTTATTTAACATTAAATACAATTGACATCAAATGATAAATATATTCACCTATTTTTTTAATTAATAAATTATACCTTCTATTGGATGAACAATTCTTACTGATTGAATCATGTCGGCGACTTTATCGTCTATATCAGATATACCGTCAACACTATCATCTTCGTCTAAAGACTCTTCAACGTATGAGTTAGACACAAGATAATCATCATCTTCATCACCATGTAAGTTGCTCACATTTGTTGGCGGTTGCGCCTCATTATTAGATAAATTATTTCCGCATGATGTAAGAGAATTTGCAGAATGAAACATAGAACCACCAGCCACATCCTTTTCTATGTACAATTCCAAAATTGACATTTGATTTTGTTGTTGAAAACTTTCGAGCATGGTTTCAACATCTTCGTCATCACAAATTTGCAAAGCAACATATTTTCCAGAAACTAAAAATCTACAACTGATAGCAGAAATAATTTCATTATTTTCTAACTTTACCTTATCTCCAATTTTTTTTTCAAAGCATTGAAACTAATTCCACGTTTAATCTGAATCGCTTTTTTACTGCCTTCAAATATTACACCATCATTCTCTTCATACACCCTTCCATTGAAATACAACATTGTTATAACTGAATTCATCATGTACCTACAAAAACACTATTGTAAATAATTAATCATAATAATAATAAATTAATTCAAAATAAATAAATCTAATCATAAAAAACCTGTTTACTGAAAAACTTCACATTAAAACTTTATTTTAAATAAAAATTATTAACTTCAACTAAATATGACGAAAAAGACTTAAAACAGTTCAGCGATTTGAAGGTACTAATTTTAAAAGTAAAATAATCCATCAACGAAACAAAAGGTATTAATTAATCTTAACAATAATAACTTAAAAAAAACAGCAACAGCAAGCTAATCTAATTAAAAAAATACTACACACTTCATATTGGAAATTTTTTCTGCACTCAAAATACTTACTTCAAATAAATATGATGCCAAATAAATTTTTGATTTTAAACAAGGTTGAAGTTCAAGGCTCATACATTTTTAACACACACAAACAAACCATCAACACCCCAACCTAATCTAATTCAAAAAATACTACAACTTCATATTTAAAAAATTTATCATACTCAAAATAATTACTTCAAATAAATATTATGCCACAAAAATTTTGGATTTTAAACACACTTCAAAGAAGGTTCATAAATTTTTAAGACACTTACACAACATCAACACCAACCTAATATAATTATAAAATGACTACAAACTTCATATTCAAAATAATTTTTCGACTCTAGATATTTTCTTCAAATAAATATGATGAGACAAATTTTTTTTAAAACAGACTTTTACTTCAACCCTCACAAATTTAATTTAAAAAAATACAACTTAATTAAAAAAATTATAATAAAAACTTCACATTCAAACTTTTTTCCGGCGTAAAAAATTTACTTCATACTAACTACTTTCATGCCACACACATTTCATTAAGAACTTCGTACCTTGAAGGCTGACTTCAAGAACAAAAGGTTCAGCAATCACAAAAATCGGATAGCAAACAATTCGAAAAATTGAGCAATTTTTAAAAAACGCACAACAAATGTGGAACGAGAGTGCCTATTTAAAGCTGATGATCTCGTCATTGGCAATGGCTATTCCAAGGGCAACTCGCCAGTGCTACTGGCTATTCCAACTACAGCGCAATTCGCCAGTTTCACTGGCTATTCCAACCTGAAAATGCTGCTTCTCCTGCAACCCTAGCCTGCTTCGAAGACCTCCCCTAGCTCAACTCGCCAATGAAACTGACGAGTTCCAAGCAGCTCAAATCGCCAATGGCACTGGCGAGACCAGCGCCACATGTCAACGCCAGCCCAAAGTTGCCAATGGGGCTGATGATTTGCATGTAGGGTACGTAAAAAACAGCCCCATGCAGGAAATAGTTTCAAAATAACACCATTTGCAGAAATAGTTTCGAAAAGAAACCCTTTTTGGAAAATTTGCCGTTTCTGTACTTCAGCGGCTACTTGCAGCCTGTACTTGCTAACATTTATAAATGCATGATTCCGTTTAAACTAGAAAGAATATGCTACGCTTTTCTATTTTCCTTTTAGATTGTGGAAGTCTTTAACAATGCATCTCCATATATAAATCAATGGTCTATGGAAAATGAAACATGGCACCTAATGCTAGTAGATGTTTTAGAGAGAAAAAATAAAAGAGATTGAATAAAGTGTACATATATCATATAGGGGATGACATGTCGTGACAAGAAAAAAGAAATGATAAATATATGAAGTGTTTAGTTTAGACTATTGAAGTGTTCAAGTGTACAAATATAATTATTCATACTCTATATACCTAATGTATTTACTATAGACGCAATCATATATTTGCGATTAAACTTTAGAAGTCGGAAAACGATTGAAATCTTAGTTTGATATTTGGGTCATTCTATATTTTAAATATCAATTTCAATCTAATATATTCGTAATTCATTGCCTACCAAAAAAAAATATTCGTGATTCATGATGTTTCTCTAACCCATATAATAATATGGGTGGGTTTTGGTTGTTTGGTATAAAATATAATGTATATTCACGAATATGGAGGCTCTAGGTTTCAAATAGAGGGGGCAGTTTGGATCTAATGGTTTGTGCCGATAACCCACAGTTATTTACAATTCTTTTATAATACAAACTTAATATTTTAAGGGCAAGATCCATGCAGTTTCAAAAATAGTTGCAGAGAATCTAAATATGTATATTAAAATGAAAATAAGCTTTTGCGATAATCAGTATTGGAACTTTTATCCTCTAATTGAACCAACTTTAGTTCACGTTATTAACCAACATATAAATTATAATTTTCACATATATTAGAAAACACTAATATTTTCGTCAACACTAATATTTTCGTCTTCTAATATTAGTTGTCATGAAAGTAAAAAATGTATTTGGAAAAATATTACTCTCACGATGTTTAATATAAGACACCATTTAAAAAGAAATGATTGTCGGAATATTCGTGTCTAATTTGTTTCCTTGGTTCTTTGGGGTGGTTTTTGCATATCGTGGGTTGGTTCGAAACTTGATCGAAGATGTGTGCAGGTGCTAGGTCCTTAACAGGAGAGTACAATTACCAATAGTTAAAATGCTTAATTAATTATATAATTATTCTCTTAATTATAACTAAAATTTTAATTTAATTTTTTAATTATAAAAAATTCAATTGAATCCTTTAATTATTTTAAAATACCTAAATTAGATTCTTTAATTATTAAAAAGTTTAATTAAATCTTTCAATAATTATTTAAAAATACTACAATCCTAAATATTACGACCAAATTAAAGGAGTTGACAAAAAATTGTATGATTATAATATTTTTGAAAATCCAAAAATGTTGAAAATTTCGGGACAGACAACAGGATTGACGAAGAGAACACACTAAAGAAATAATGGAAAATTCAAGATTTTGTGTCTATAGAATTGCTCCAACAAAATACTTTTTGGAAATTTAAACAACCCCCCCCCCCCCCCCCCCCCCCCCTATATGTATTACTTATAAATCTAGGTGTTTTCGCACATTTAATAGTTATAAAAAAAATGATAAATGGTACTACATATACAGGTCATCACTACTTTTAAGTAATCCTTCCACATTTCTCCGTGTAATTTCTTTATATACAGTGCTGACATGACTTTCTTCAAAATGAAATTAATTACTTTTCACTTTAATTTTCAAGACTTTGAAGTTGCATCTCTTCTATTAAGAATATAAATTTAATTTCAAAGAAATTACCTATGCATTCACCAAATTATAATCATCATCTTCCTTTGTTTTATTTTGAAAAAATTAAAATTGTTATTAATTACTAACAAAAAAATATCTTATACTCTATATAGTTAACTATATGGTCGGTGTGTGTTATATATTCTAGAGCTATCTTATTTTGAGCAGATTAATTTTCTGTTCGCTGCAGTATTGTAGCTTTTCATGCTTCCAGCCTGAAACAATCAGAAAATGAGCATGTAATTAATACAGGCTTCTATTTAATTATTTAATTTTCTCATTGCATCATTTTGAAATTTCGTTGTTTTGTATACAGCTCTTAGAAATTGAGCGTCCAATTATAATGTAAACAAAACGTGTATCGCATATAGTGTCACTGAGGTAGCTAGCCATTCATTAATGAAGTTAATGATAACGTAGTAATTTTCAGACGTTAATGTTGTCAAAGAAAAATTAGAAATTCAGCCTTGCCATGCAGGGACATAGGTTACACGTGATATTGTTAGGGTTGGCATCTTTAAATAGACGCTTGCTTTTCCTCTCTTTTCAATATATAAGTATGTTAATTCAGAAACCCTTTTTCTTTAATAAGAAAAATATATCAAAAGAAAAATATATTACTGTACACAATGTGCAGTTAATTGTGACAATTGACTTTCTCATTAATACAAGTTAATGCTTTTGCTGCAAAAAAAAAAAAAAAAAACTTTACACACTAGTAGATCGACTGGACTAATGCACCCATCCAAAATAGTGAAAGAAAATGCTGACTCAGGACCATGATCTAAGCTAAATTAGATATTAGATGTTTATTTAATTTGCTTGCTATTGAAAATGAATGAAAATTAAGGAGTTACATGGTTAAGTTGATGATAATCATGTATCATGTGTGTTTCAATTTTTACTTTCTAACAACATTTCCAACGGATTGTTCGGTTAAAGGTTAATATTGGCAAGGTTCCAACTACTTTTTCTTTTTTCAGTCGTTTCGGACCATTCGTATTTTCCTAAATTAATCTCTATTACTGGAAGACTGATTTTGATATTATAAATTAAAACGAAACAGTACATAATTTGTAGTTAATTAATATATTCACATTGCTAAATTACTTTTCGTGGTAGCGACATATTCTTACACAGTAACTTTGATTAATTACCATAGGTATATTTACACACAGATGAGACTGAACATATATAATGTTCTTCAAAGTTCAAACTCGTGGTATGAATGCACTAATATATATATATATATATATATATATATATATGTTTTTTACGAAGATTGTCTTTATAACTTTATTTATACCAACAGCGATAAAACTGAAAACATGTATGCTATTCAATCATATATATGTTCGGGGCAAAGAGATAGTGAGCTAGAGGAGTGATAATTTTTGTAGAATAATATAAAAAATTTATGCTATTCAATCAAATATAATACAACATAGTGTGTGTGTTTCTCAGTTACGGCTGAACGTGAATTCAATCTCGTCACAAACTGGAAAAATAACGTTCAATTAATGTGATATAAATGGAAAACAAACACACCACAAAAAGCTTATCACAAACTGCATTAATGGAATATGCATGCATGCATAATAATACATAACCTAATGAACATAGATAATACATAGATAGCTGGTTACAGAGAAAAGATGACCTAGCTAATTGCAAAATAACATAGCCCAGAATGGAAGACACACGCATAATATAACTAATACGGGTACATGACATTTTTTTAGATGATGCATAGTAGTATTACCATGGTTTTAAATTACGTTCCGCAACTGCAATTATGACCGTAACGTCAAGTATTTTAATACTCCGCAATCATATCATGACTGCAATTTCGATCGCATTTGCTGCATTTTCCCACAATGTAAAGGTTTCTTTGCTTCATCACAACTGCAATTTAAAACTATGAATATTACTAATTAATTGTTAGCATGTTAATGGCCTACTCCAGGACTGTGGCCAGGAGTTGTGGGCCTAAAAGCTTCAACATCTCCGGATAGGCTTCTAATGCTACGGTAGCTTGGGATGGCATTAGCACTTTTTGTTGCAATGCTCATTGCTTTGGTAGCATCTGGTGATTGAATGGTTATTTGTCTCAAATTCCTTCCCTCACTACCGAGTAGTTCATGGGACAGAAAGAGGAGTACAAAGAGCAAGACAAAGTGAGTGAGACGTGCCATGTGGGAGAATGAGAAAGAAAAGAACTCAGCTAAAAGAAAACTGAGTTCAAGGGTTAAAGGTGGCACGGGGGTGGAAAAGATGGGTGTTTGAGGAAGGATCTGAAGGGAGATTGATGCTTGAAAGGTCACTACTCAAAGGGTATTTATAGAGCCTAAAAGTGGTAAGCATGTATGTGCTCCAAACTCTAGGTTGGAAAAAAATAGAAAAGAATTAAGGGCTAGTAAAGCATTATGCGAGATTCCATAAAAGGACTCAAATTTCAACTGCAAATATGCGCTTTTATATATATAAATGAGTTGTGGAAAACTTATATGCTATTTTATACCAAGTGATAAAGAAATAGTAGGGGAAAAAACTATTAGGTGTCATTCGTGTTATGATGTGATAAGAAAAGAGATATAAGAAAAAATGATAGGTGTGATTATGTTGATGGAATATTTATAATTAAAGGGTGTTGATATATATCCTAATGAGAAAAGCATGATAAAAAGTTAAAGGAAAGAGTTTAATGGACATTAAACTCTATTCAATTCAATATTTAGAGAAAAAAAGTAAAAGAAACATATAAATATGATAAGTGATGTAATTTGATTGATAGAAAAATATAAAAAAAAATATTGACGAAATGTTTAATATAGAAGTGTTTATAAATCATAATGAAAAGTTTAAAAAAAAAATTGGTGGACACCCCAATTTTTTAAATGATACCTAATGAGAAAAGAAAGAAGTGTAGATATAATAAAAAATAAGATGTGATGAAAAGAAAGATAAAAAAAATTGTAAGTATTAATAAAATGTTTAGACGGAAGAGATGTTCAGGGATCATTAATGTGGAAACTAAACTAAAAAATGTAAAAGTCTTCACTTTGTTTGGGAGAAGTAAAAATGATTTAGGGGTCAGTGGTTAATTTGTCCACACATGCACCTTTTTACAAATTTAAAATTGTGAATAATTTTTTTAATCGACGAAATCAAATTTTATTCATTGGCAGCAGGGGTGCCGTAATAGTCATCATAGATCTTAATTATAAGCAGTAAAGTTTCAGAATGCCAACTCCCTTACAACTAAATAGCTCACCTGGCTACCATAACAAGTGACCTCAATGCATGCATATTACCTATTATCCCTGATGCGAGAGAATAAACAATTCTATTAATTCCAACAGCTGCAGTAGAGGTAATCATGGATAGTTGAGAGTAAAAACTAAAATGAAATTTAATTCGTATTTATTTTTAATATTTCTGATAGATAGAATATCTTATTAATAATAAAAAAGATAGAAAGGGAGAAAAAATATACAATAAGATATTAATATGATAAAGAAAGATAAAAGAATGAAAAATAAAAATATATTAAAAGAATTAAATAATTCAAAAATAAGCATGTGCTGCCAATAATTGTTTCTAGAAAAGCATAAACTGCTAGCAAATATTCGGAGGGTATACTTCAAATATTTTCTCATTTATATTTTGTTTCTATGCTAGTAAGTGTATGACTGGAAGTACACATGCACACTAAAAAAGCGTAGCTGCAACAATGAGTAGTTGTATTAAGGTGTGGTTGAGTTGATTTATTTTTTAAAAGAGTAAATTATTTCAAATATATAAAACTTGAAAAACTTTTTTAAAAAAAAAGTTAAACCCGCTAATTTTTTTCCCTTAAGACAGTCAATAAAAAAAACAGGCAGTAAATATATGATCAACATTATTAAATGTTAGCGTTTACGACTTGGGCCGGGGTTGATATATTGATTTGAATAATATCACAAAGAAATATATAATGACTCTACTAGGGTGACTGCCTACCCAGGTTATTACATACATCTTATTTACTACATTACTAAGAAACTACAGTGAGATCACGTTGTTTACACGTTATGGATGTATTAGAGGATACATAATAGATAAATATAGATATATGATTTTATATAGCTTCAGAACTCTAAGTTTCAAAAGGATCGTATAGCAACCATCTACAGTGAGAATGAGATATCACGTTTGTACGTATGTACGTTGTGGATGTATTAGGGAGTACATAAATAGATAAATATAGATATAGGATTTCATATTCAGGACTCTAAGTTTCAAAATGGTTATATAGCTAAATTAGTTTAATTAGTAAATTAAAGAAGGCATATGCATACTTTATGTTAAATTTTCTTTATTTTTCTAAATTAAGTAAAAGTAATTTTGATATAATTAAGTTTAAACATTTAAACATAATTCAAACGTGTCCAAATTAATTTTAATTATAAATTTAAACATGTACTTTTCATTAAAAACATACAAGTTCATTTTCCAACACCGAACCAAAGTACATCAACATGTTTCTTCGACACTTGAAACCTTAAAACAAAGCTTTAATTTTTTGCACGAGAGGGAGTCTAGCTAGTGGTCGTAAGATGAGTGTGTAGCCCACGTCTTAAAATTTGAGTATAGTCTTGATAATTTACAAAAACGAAAAAGCAAATTTTGCACGTGCATGGGGTTATAACCCACTTGTATAATATTGATGCTAAATCTTCGTGCCAGTGCACAAAAGGGTCTCTTGTTCCTTGTTCAGTGAAAGAAAATAAAACAATTACAATGGAAATTAAAGAATCAGTGTAGCATATTCGCATTTTTAGATACGTACAAAACTTAGAGGAAGCTCTGTTGTGCAACTTGCAGAGTGCCTCAACCGCAACTATGGAAATTAACACTGACTAGAAACCAGGATTGCACATGGTGGTGGATTTGACTCTTACAATCACTGCACATATTGTCGGTCTTTTGATTCCTCTTGTCTTTGAACATGATGCCTAACAATAGGGAATCTAGCTTATGCCCTATACTTGACTACTACTACTTAGGATCTCGATCGAGGATTCGCTCTCAGATTTGCGGCTGAGCGAACTTACCACATCAACCTTTTCAATGGACCACGGATTTGAGAAATATAGCTTATACTTTTACTTTACTTTTATAGGTATTTTTCTAAAGTTATTTTCAATTTATCATGAAAAAAAAAGTAAAAACTTAATAATGTAGAAAACAAATCGTTTGGGTCACTCTCAAATTTGCAAAAATATCTTAAGTTTGGGTAGAAGTTTACAAACTTAAATTTGGATCAATCTCAAATTTGCAAAAATATCTTAATAGTAGTCTTTTCGAAACTGAATTTTCAGACTAAATTTTAGTCTTAAACACACTTTTGAAGACTGATTAAACATAATTCTAAACTCATTTTTCTTTGAATTATACTTTTTGGTCCTCTCACCAGAAATCCAAACACACCCTCAGTTGTTTATGTTGATCTTTCAATTCTTTCTTACACTTCTAAGGTTATGAAAAACAGTGATCAAGCATTTCAATAAAGAAAATAAATAAATAAAGAATCAAGAGACATGGATAAAACAACTAACAACCGTTACTCAATTAAGTGATATGTCATAATCTTAGAAAAGAGAGAACTATATACACTACTACAAAAAGCAGTTTTAACATCGATTTATCAACATCGGTTTTGGACAAAACCGATGTTAAGTTAAACGCGGTGGCATATTTGTAAATAAAGTATTATTCTTAACATCGGTTTTCCAAAAACCGATGTTAACGTATGATATGTTAACATCGGTTTTTCAAAAAACCGATGTTAATGCATATACGTTAACATCGGTTTTTGAAAAAACTGATGTTAATATAAACTTTTTTTTAATTATTTATATATTTTAAAAAAATATATATATTGCATTATTAATTATATTTTAATTAAAAAAAATAATTAATAAACAATAATAAATTCAAAAGGTAAACATTTAAAAATTAAACTAAATTTTTAAAATGAATTTTTGAAATGAATTCAAAAAAATCTTCATAAAAAGGTAAATGGAGAATATTGTTTAAAAATTCTATGAAATCCTACTATATTTATGTTATCGTATTATCTTTAAATTAAAAATAAATTAAAATATTTGTATATATTAATTTGATTTATTGAAAATATATGTTACAGTGGTTTAATTTAAATAATTATAGTTATCTCATATATTTGTAGGATTTAAAAAAAATGATATTTTCATTATTTCTAAACAAAATTTTCAGAACAAAAATAAAAATATTTTCATGAGACACGAAAATTATGTTTTAAGTCTTTAAATTTAGAGTTAATTATAATCCACATGTAATTTATTTTTATTACATTTGTCATTTTTTTATTATTTTTAACCACATTTGTTAATTATGTGAATTTTTTGTTAATAAATTTAATAAAAAAATCATTTAGGAAAGAAGAAACAAAGAAAAAGAATTATATTTAAATAGTGATGAATTTTTAAAAGAGTAATTAATATTTGATTATTGGGTAGAAATTTGGACTGTTCGAATGCGACGTGGATTATGAGAGAAGGAAGACTCAAGTCAAGAAAGGTTCAGTGCGTCATGGACGTGGCTTGTGTGAGGTGCAGGGTTACTAACAAATATGAAATATATGTCAAGTTCACTAAATAAAACGTTACCCAAAGAAAAGACTTCAAAAAGAAAATATGAAATATTATATTTATTAAAATAATATATAATCAACTTAAATAATATGATAAATGATATATTCATTGTTGGACTTTAATTACATGTATGACTTTTCATTTTTTATAATTTTTAAAAAATATTATTATAACATTTAATATATGAAAATATTTATGTTTCTTATTATTATTTAGAAGAAAAAATCATATAAAGTATATGTCGAATAATAAAATTTAAATATATAACTTTTATTACTTAAAGTAACATATACCAAGGACAATATTTTTCCCCAAAACTTTCAGAAATAAACATATAGTTTCAAATGCATAAAAAAATCCCCACAAATAAAAAAAAGGCATTTTGTGGATCATTTATGTGATAAAATATATAGCACTATCGTGTATCCTCGATTGAATCATTTCCCCATGCTTGATTGAATAATTATAGAAACATTCATATTAAATTAAAGGATCCTTATATATTTTGTCAAAAAAAAAAATCCTTTATTACTAAAAAAAATAAAATAACCTGTGATTTAGTAAAATTGATGTTTTAGCAAAACCTAAACCCCAAATCTTTTCACGCAGTCTCTCTCTCTCATGCTCTCGCCACCACAAAAATGGTGCTTCCTTGAAACTTGGTGAAACCTAGGTAAGTGAAATGCGGTTTTATCTCTTCCTTGTTTTGCTGTGCAGTTTCATTTTTCTACCATTCTTATATTGATTTTGTGTTGGAAGCGTAGCAGGGACCATGCGTAGCAGGGACCACGAGGACAAGGAGTGGCCGCGGGTGAGGGTCGATAACGCTAACCGAATTCTGTTACGCTTTTGTCACGTGTATATAATGCTTGTTCGAATCGATTCTGTATTTTTTTTCTTTTCAAACTAACATTTCTTTGTTGCTTTTAGCTATACGTTTTGCTGCAGCTTTCCTTGGGACCTTGTCGGCGATCGTACCCGTTGGATGAACAATGCGAAGAGGTACGTTTGTTGAATAGTATTTTTTTTTGGAGGAAAAAGAAGGAATCATGTTAAGTCCGTGTTTTGTGTTTATTTTTTTATTATTGCGTAGGTAAGGTTGAAACCTAAAAATTCAGAATTCAAAATTGATTTAGCCATTGATCTGGAGTCAAATAATATTGACAAAGAGTTTGCCAACAAATACAACACCACGAAGCAGGTTTGTTCGTTATCTCTTACAATGTTAACCCGATGATGCTCCTAAGTTAACAAACTACAAAAGTAAAACTAAAATAACTGATGTGTTTTGTTAAATATGTGATAGCGAAGGTTCCAGGGCTCCTTGCCTCTGAAATTAGCAATTTAATTTCCCAAGATATATCAGTGCTCCCTGATAATATGTGTGCTACTTGTTTAAAATTAACAGCCATCAAAATGCTTATTTGTTGGTTCCACTTGCTGGTGCTACGAATGGTGTGTGAAATAGATATAAGTATAATGTAAAATACCAAAAGAGATTATACTTAGGCATTTTCGTCCTATTTATACCACTCTCAATTTTGTTATTTTGGTGTTTCTTACACACGGTGAGGTGGGAAATTCCTCTAAAGGCGATTCTCATAACAATCACTACCTCTGGCAAATTTCAGGTTATCATCCGGTGCTTCACGGTTGTAACAAGGTTCATCCTTTATTAGGATATTCTTGATATAGGCTTTTGGGCCTAGCTATTGGGTTTAGGTTATTAGGCCTACACATTAGCTTAATTTGCCATATTAGGCCCTAATCCTCTGAAGATTGATCTATAACAGTTGCCTCCAAGTTAACGGGTTGGTACTTTTCTACAGTGGCAACTTCGGGTCATTATGATTACATTCTTTCGGGCTCCATCCTGTGTAACGTTGTACCCTTGCTTTGCTTCCTCAATCCTCAATCTGGACTTCGATTGATACATTATCTACCACGTCTTTGTTGGATTTTGGTTGTGAGTTGGTACTACCCATTTACTTATTTCGAAATTTTGGTAGCATGCATATATACTTTCATTGACTATTTAGTGTTTGCCACTTTTTGAAGATCTTGAGTTTCGTTGTTTGCTTTTCCTTTTCGAGTGGATGAGATCTCTTTGATTACATTATCTACCACGACTTTAGCTTACTTAAATTGCTTTTCCTTTTCGGGTTTTATTCTTTCATTTTTAGGAGTTTTATTTACTTATTCGTGGTGTGGAAGGCACTTATTGAGGAAGCCTACAAATATTGCTTTCTCTTTCTTTTTTCTTTTTCTATATTTTCAAATACGTGTATTTGATTCGTATTTTACTTACTATGTCCTATTTGTCTTTTTTATTTATTTATTAAGATATTGTTGTGACTAATTTTACTAATTTTAAAATACGTGTCTTTTTTATTTATCTATAAAAAAAATAATTTCTAAAAATAAATTTTATTATTTCTTTATTAATTTTATTATTTCTTTATTGTGTCTATGAGTTTTAAATTTACATTTTATAATTTATAAAACTAATTTTATTCTTATTTTGGATTTCTAATTTATAAATCAGATTGCTTGAAAATATACAAGGACTTGGTTGGCCTTTGATCGTGGCTCACGATTGCTCTGTAACAATTTTTTATTTTATTTTTTATAGTTATTCCAACGAACAGAAATTGATTTATTAATTAATTAATTAATCATACTTGGTTAAACAGGCTATCTGTTGAGAAGCTAGCTTCCACTGTGCTTTGGAAACTCTCCACTCCATGCAGCTATACTGAAACGGAATCCTGGTATTCCTTCTAATTCACACCAAATTACTAGCTTGATTTTTTTTCCCGCACATTAATGAATATATATATATATATATATATATATATATATATATATATATATATATATATATATATATATATATATATTTATGGTATTTTAGTTTAACTAAGAACTTAGTTTATAACTTATAGAACTGGATTTATGGTATTATTATCTGATTTTGGTATAAATCCTATTGTATTTGGTGATCATTTTGGCATTTTGAGTTTATTTAATGAAGAGTTAAACTGAGTGCGTTATTTCAGGGGCTGGTACATGTTTCCAATGCTTCCTCATTCCATGTTTGGATACTTTGTTTTGAATGGTAAAATAGTTAGGTGCTCTACTAGCTAGGATATAAAATCGACATGTTTAAAGAGCAACCAATATTGTATGTTTGCACTTCCTTTTATGTCTCACACTGAACCTACAAAAGTGATCCCTCACCATTTTGTTTCGCAACACCCCTGCATGTTGGGGGCACGTGTTGATTCACACCATGTTACCCTTCGAATATCAAAAGGTTCAAGCTCATAATAAATTTTACACATTTACAAATTACAAAACATTTACCAAGAAACAAGCACATTTATATTTGCTTCAGGCACTTAAACATCACAAAAAAAATTAATTCACGAGTAGATCGATTTGAAGTTCACATCACATCAGCCTTAAAGTTCCATTAGAATAAGATATGATGATTTGAATTTCACGTCATTATTCATGAAAATGTCACAATAAATAGAGCCATACACAATCAATAACTTTCACCCCAAGATACCACTTGAAAACCCAGCATGGCCATATGCATTTCAGTATTTAACAAATGTCAGTACATGTCTACAGTAAAGCACATTTCTCTGATGAGAACAATTCTTTTAATTTTATGCAATTAAGAGTTCAAAGATAGTTCTTGGTATCCAATATCTTTTTATGACTCCCTTCCAATGAAAGAGAATTCATTAAGTCTGAACCACAAACTAATAGTAAGAACTAAGTAAATATGAGTGTAATACATGATACTTCTGAAGAGCAGTCCAAGACTGGAAATCCTTCCACTGACCCAACATAAGACACCTGCGAGTAACAAAAACAAAATTAAGTACAAAATGAACACGATATCCCATGTTATGCGAATTTCAGAATCTCGAGTCAAATTGTGATAAATTTAAGAACTCTCCTTTCTAGAATAAATTTAATATAATTTAGAATAAATTGTTCTCATATCTTCTGAGCGCTTATTATACTTAATCTTACTCTTTTTTTTATCATACGCAAGATTGTCTTATGTAGGTGTTCATTCAATTATTTCTTTGATTCTTGCTTTCATTTTGGACCGTGCTGCTCATCATCACAGGTACAAATGTTTGTTACCAATGAATATTTTTATTACGTGTTCACTGCCATTAATGACAATTGATATATGCTATACAAATTGTGTTCATGATGAGTGAACCTTAGATTCCCGTTTGAGATTGGATGCAATGATTCTTGCGGACAGTTTGCATTAATCATTGTATTCAATCTTGAATTGTCCGTTTGGACAGTTTGGGGAGACTAATATTTTTATAGTAGATTCATGTGTTAAGGTTAAAATTATTTTGTTTAATTTGATGAAATTTCGGTAATGCATTTCTAGTTGTTCTCTGAGTGCATACTTAATTATCGGGAAGTTAATTTCACCGATTTCATGTCGTGTACTTGGAGACCAATGCGAAATGCTGCCAAAATTTTGTCAAATTTAACAAAATAGAATTAACCCTGATGTATGAAGCTACCATAAAAGACGGTCTTCCTGAATGGGATAGGGTCACACCTTTAATAAAAAAGTGAGATTTTCATGCACCGAATAACTTTGAGAGTATGACCGAGTTATTACTTAGATGAATCGAAGTTGGATGAATGAAAGTCGCATCAGCCCAGAATATGAGGAAGGCGTCGAGCAATTCTTACAATTTGCTTCACAAAGAGGTCAACCGGATGAAGATGGAAAATATTATTGTCCTTGCATCAATTGTTTGAACGGAAGACGAAAAATACTGGATGACATACGAGAGCATCTGTTGTGTGATGGAATTAAGAGAAATTATACGACGTGGATATGGCATGGTGAAATGACAGACATGCAGAGTGGGCAACAATCCGAACCGTTTGATGTAGAAATGGGAGATCGCTTGGAGGATATGATTCGTGACCTTGGACAAGAGTCTTTCCAGCAAGCACATGCCCCTGTGTATGAAAGATTGCAGGGTGACTCAAAGAAGCCTTTGTATCCGGGGTGCAACAATTCCTTGACGCTATTGTCGGCGGTGTTAAGTCTGGTTAATGTCAAGGCCAGATATGGATGGAGTGACAAAAGCTTTACTTTATTGCTTCAAATAGTGCACGATCTGCTTCCACAGGATAACACATTGCCTAAAAGCTACTATCAGGCAAAGAAGATATTGTGTCCGATGGGTATGGAGTACCAAAAGATTCATGCTTGCCCTAATGATTGCATACTGTACAGACATGAATTTGAAGAAATGTCAAAATTCCCTAGGTGTGGGGCGTCACGGTACAAGGTGAAGGATGATGAGGACTGCAGTTCTGATGAAAACTCAAAGAAGGGCCCTCCAGCGAAGGTGTTGTGGTATCTTCCCATCATTCCAAGGTTTAAGCGTTTATTTGCTAATGAGGACGACGCAAAAGATCTTACCTGGCATGCAAATGGGAGAAAATCTGATGGAATGGTCCGTCATCCAGCTGATTGCTCCCAGTGGAGGAAGATTGATAGTTTGTATCCAAATTTCGGCAAAGAGGCAAGAAATCTTAGACTTGGACTAGCCAGTGATGGAATGAATCCATATGGCAATTTAAGCACTCAACACAGTTCATGGCCAGTTCTACTAGTAATTTACAATTTTCCGCCTTGGTTGTGCATGAAGCGAAAATACATGATGTTGTCTATGATGATATCAGGCCCAAGACAACCAGGAAATGACATTGATGTTTATCTAAGTCCGTTGATTGAAGACCTGAGAAAGTTGTGGGATGAGGGGGTTTTAGTGTTTGATGAGTTTTGCAAGGAGACTTTTCAAATGCGTGCAATGCTATTTTGTACCATTAATGACTTTCCAGCATATGGGAATCTCAGCGGTTACAGTGTTAAGGGTCATCTTGCATGCCCCATCTGTGAAAAAGACACAAGCTACATACAACTGAAACATGGTAGAAAAATAGTGTACACTAGACATCGTCGTTTTCTAAAAGCTCATCACCCTTACAGAAGATTGAAAAAAGCTTTTAATGGAAGTCAAGAGCACGAAACTGCGCGGACACCGTTAACTGGTGAGCAGGTCTTCCAGCGGGTTGAACACCTTAATATTGTATTTGGAAAGACCCAAAAGAAGGATAAAAGTAAGAGTTGCATATGGAAGAAAAGGTCCATTTTCTTTGATCTTCCGTACTGGTCTGATCTAGATGTTAGACATTGTATTGATGTTATGCATGTAGAGAAAAATGTATGTGACAGTGTCATTGGGACACTCCTTAACATTCAGGGCAAGACGAAAGATGGTAAATACCCATCAAGATCTAGCTGACATGGGCATACGATCGCAGTTGCATCCAAGGTCTGATGGTAAAAAAATATACTTGCCTCCAGCTTGTCATACCACAAGGATACTCTTCAAATATTAAGAGCCTTGTGCAGTTCAAGGAGCTTAAACTGGTGGGGTTAAAGTCTCATGATTATCACGTGTTGATGCAACAATTGTTAGCCGTGGCCATACGAGACATTTTGCCTAACAAAGTCAGGTTAGCCATAACTCGCCTGTGCTTTTTCTTCAATGCCATATGTAGCAAAGTCCTTGATCCGGTCAAGTTTGATGACTTGGAAAATGAGGCTGTAATTATACTGTGCCAGTTGGAGATGCATTTTCCTCCTGCTTTCTTTGACATCATGGTCCACTTAATTGTTCACTTGGTCAGAGAAATCAAATGTTGTGGTCCTGTTTATCTGCGTTGGATGTACCCGGTTGAGCGCTACATGAAGATCTTAAAAGGGTATACCAAGAATCTACATCGTCCAGAAGCATCTATTGTTGAAAGGTACATCGCAGAAGAAGCCGTTGAATTTTGTTCAGAGTACATTGAAAAGGCTAAACCTGTTGGCCTTCTTGAGTCTCGCCATGACGACAGAGTGGGCGGTAAGGGTTCAAGAGGACTGCATGTTATCACTCCAAGTGTAGAAGATTTGTTACAAGCTCACTTGTATGTATTGAATAACATTAATGAAGTTTTGCCATACATAGTTCAACATGAACATTTAGTGAAACAAAGTAATCCAAAAATGTCAAAGAACTGGGTCTTGAAAAATCATAACAAGACTTTCTCTGATTGGTTTAAAGATACAATCTTTGCTGACGAAAATGCTTCTGAAACATTAAGAAAGCTAGCTCATGGGCCTAAAAGAAATGTTATAACTTGGCAAGGATACGACATAAATAAGTATTCCTTTTACACAAAAGCACAAGATGACAAAAGTACAATGCAAAACAGCGGGGTCACCCTAAGGGCTGAATCTCAACACTTTGCAACTGTACATGATGACAATCCCTGTGTAGCTTCAATCCCTTACTTTGGCTTCATTGATGAAATATGGGAGCTTAACTATGTCAAATTTACTGTTTGTGTTTTCAAATGTAAGTGGGTTGACAGCAACACCGGTGTGCGGACTGATGATGTAGGATTTACGTTGGTAGACTTAAAGAAACTAGCTTACCAAAATGACCCTTTCATCATGGCAGAACAAGCTAAGCAAGTATTTTATGTGCAAGACCCTTGTGATGAAAGGTGGTCTGTGGTTCTAAACGGGAAAACAATTGGTGTTAATGTAGAAGATGATGATTCATACATGGACACTTATGTTAGTCCTTTGTCTACACAAATGACTTCTAACAACGTTGGAGAAGAAGAAGCTGACGACGTTCATGCTAATCGTAATGATCATGATGAAGGAGAATTAATTAACATCGTCTAACGTAATTTTCTAATATAATATTTCATTTCGGTACATTCATTTACATAACTCATACAGTGTTTTTTGATAATATTAACTAACTCAACTTTTTCTCTTTAAAGGACCATGGCTACTCCACCTGCCTCGCCTCCTCCTCCTCTTCCTCCTCCTCCTGCAGACGCTGATGCATCTCCATCTACGTTGAAGCGGACACGCAAGGCGACACGGCTACGATCATTGGCCACTAGACCACCTGGGGCAGAAAGACCTGTGGTCAACGTCGATCCTACTATCGGCAAGGCCGACGGTCCCCACAAGAAGAAATTAAGAACATATTTGGGGATTGTCGCTCGTGATAAGGTTGACGTGACATATGACACCTGGAAGGAAGTCCCTACTGCTCAGAAGGATTTGATATGGGAGAATATTCAGGTATTTGAGTTTTCTTCGTTGATTTTCGTTAACATCGGTTTTTTGTAAAAACCGATGTTAACTGTCAACAGTAACACATTCGTTAACATCGGTTTTTTGTAAAAACCGATGTTAACTTTCAACATTAATATACATTTTCTGGGTGTAATTCATATTAGCAACATCGGTTATTTATATAACCGATGTTGGTAATTTTACGTTAACATCGGTTTTTCAAAAACCGATGTTAACGATAATACTATCAACGTCGGTACTTTCAACATCGGTTGAAAAACCGATGTTGAAAGTCATAAATAACCGATGTAGAAAGCATATTTTCTAATAGTGATATTGACACGCTCATGAATAGAACTAAAGAAAACAAACAATATTTGAATCAATAAAGAATCCTTGGAGAAAAAGATCCATTTTTCGATCCTAAGTGGCCACAAGGTATGAAGTTCTACACCCCCAAACCGAACCTTAAAGAGGTATTTAAAGATCTAAGTCAATTTAATAAGATCGAGCTCAATCCCAATTGAATGATAAAGTAAAAAAAAAAAAAGCACAAAACTAAAAGTACTATAATTGCGCTCATGCCCCCTATGAGAGTGAATGCATGATCACACGCCCTAATCTTCTCATATGACATTTTTTGCTTATTTTTCAACTTTTAATGAATCATGGGGTGTGATATTCTTGCAGGGTGAAATAAAGACATTTTTGTTTTCACTCTCCATGTTCCTAGTGTTCTCATTCTTATAAAAACATTTAAACCTAAAACAAAAAAAGGTAAACTCCAAAACAAGCCCTAGAAAGCAAAAATCACTGAAACATGATGAAAATTACATTAAAAACATAAGAAAAACTAGTATGCAAACTAACTAAGAAACAATGAAAATATGACATGAGATGCAAATGCATCAAGTCAATCCCAAACTTAAATATTTGCTTGTTCATAAGCAATAACCATGACACAAAAACTATGGAATCCAATAAATGCCCAAAGAAATAAAAGTGCAAGTAAAAGTTAATTAAGCATATAAACAACCTCAAATAAGCCTTATTAGAGCTTAACTCTTTAGGATGTGTGTCAATACTTACTAGGTCACTCACCTTTTCACACTCAAAGTGTTTCATTAAGACTCAACAATTTCACTCAAACTTTATCAATTAAAGTACCTTACCATTAGCTTGATAAGAAACCTTGTCTCCACTAAAGTTTCTTGACAACACAAATGAATCATAAGATTTTCATTGGGTTGTAATAGGGTCAGGGTTGGAACATTATGTAGCATCAAATGGTTTCCATAGTAAGTTCTAGAGGGTACAATAATAAGAAGTTCATACTCAAACAATGGAATAAGGAAAAATAAGCAATGAATATATAGTTCCCCATCTTAGGTTCAAATGCCACATTTATATGTTAATCAACGCGAATATTCAAACAAGAGAACTTATTTTAATTACTAACTTGTCTAAAGATCATATTATGTCATATTTATAATGCAAAACTTAGCAGGTTAAGGACCTCATTCAATGGACTTAGAAAACATATCATCAAGCACATGAAGATGTAGTAAATTTTCAGGGTGGTTTGATGTCAAAATGAAAATGTTGTGAAAACTTCAATCAAAAATAATATGCTAGGCAACAATAACACAATATGTAAATGAGTCCTAAACAAATTAAGATCCTAAAAACACAAATGAGAAGCATGGAAATGCAAGACCCTAAACAATCACAAAATTGCATTGTTCCTAATGTAATAAATTAAATAAAAAGGAAGAAGGAAAAATCTCATCAAATAACCAAAGGTGGAAACCGATAAAGGAAGAACCATGGTCACCTACTAGCTTGTTGGAAACCATAGAAGGACCATGGAGTGGATGAAAAAATTGTTGATGGAGAAGGAGAAAGCTTAGGTGTCAGGCTACATAGGTAATGGTTGGTGAGGAAAATAAAGGCTACATGAAGAAGAGAAAAGAAAGTTTGAAGGGGGGAAGGAATGGGTTTAGAAGAATATTAGGTTTTAAGTTTTTTTTTTCACATCCTAGGTATGATTGTGGTTACCCCTTTCCCTTTCTAAAGCTCTTAACAAGTACATGCTTAGATTATTAGTGCATGTCACGAGTGTGGTCATGATCACACCCCTATGTAAAGCTCATCATGGGGGTGCGACTACAATCACATTCCATTATGATCTTCTCAACATGCACCTATTTTATTGGTAGAAGCACTCATGCATAATATCCCAACACCTACAAAATCAATCTCAATAACCAAATTAATGAAGAAAAAATTAACTATCTAACTATGTAGTTAAGGAAATAAAATGAGCTTGGGTTACTTCTTAAGAAATTCTTATTAAGGCCATAAGCTCGAGCCCTATTAAAATCTATCTCTTAATGTTAGTTGAGGAAAGGAAAGTTTTCCCTTTTTCTCGATTAGTTTCCATGCTGACATACTTCAACTCTTGACTTTTCCTTTTACCTCCCTTGCCTCAATTCCTAAGGATCCCCAACTAATTATGTTAGTGAAGGGGGATGTAAGGTTCCCTTTTTTGTGTGCAAGCTTCCTTGGGACTTTCATTTGTAGGATATTAAATAGGTTGATCTTCAATTAAACTCGTCTCTAGTGATTCCTTAACACTTGATTACCTCTTGCCTCACCACTTGATCCATTGAGTAATTCTTGCATATAGAATACTCAACAACAAAGAGATTATTAGCCTTAAATAAATTATACTCAATGGTATTCTCATTTATGACCAAGGAAGTTTATCCTTCTTTACACTTATATTAACATTAACAATATCTTTGAAGGGTTTACCTAGGATAATTGGGATGTTAGCATCTTCCTCTACCTTTAACACCAATATATCATGTGGGATAAATAAATTGAAATAAACAAAATAACACACAAGGATAAGGTTGAATTGTGTGTTTGTGATCTTTAAAACTTTATAAAACCTGCACCAAATATTCAAATAACAAGGTGGATACAATGTGAAAAACTCAAGTCACTACTAGAAAATAGGCCATTAACATTGGTTCTAGAGCACATTTGATGTAAGCTCCATTGGAGCTTGTAGGCCTAGGATCTTCTTTATCAATGGATTCCTTTGCTTCTTAGAAGATGAATGGTAGCGGAATGGAGAAGGAAGAGAGAGAGGAGATGCCACTTCAAGGAGAAGATGAGTCTAGAAGAAGCTCACCACCATAGGAGGCCATGAATAAGAGTTTGGAGGAAGAAGGAGATGAATGAAGGGAGAGGAAGAGAAGAGCACAAAATTTTGTGCTCTAAAAGAGCTCTGAAATCTAAAGTTTAATATTCAAATGATCAAAGTTGAAAAAATGCACACACATGACCTCTATTTATAGCCTAAGTGTCACACAAAATTGGAGGGAAATTTGAATTTCTATTGAAATTTCACTTGAATTTTAAATTGAATTTGTGGAGCCAAATTTTGGAGCCAAAATTTCACTAATTATGATTAGTGAATTTTATCTATGGCTCAGCCCATTAATCCAAGATCAAGTCCAAGATTCTCCACTAAGTGTGCTTAGGTGTCATGAGGCATGTAAAGCATGAAGGACATACACAAAGTGTGACTATATGATGTGGCAATGGGGTGTAGCAAGCAAATGCTCACCTCCCCCTCTAAAATTTAATTGGATTGGGCTTCTCCCAATTCAATTAAATTTATTTCTCAACACCCACATCAAATATTCACTTAATGCATGTGAAATTACAAAACTACCCCTAATACAAAAACTAGTCTAGGTGCCCTAAAATACAAGGGCTGAAAAATTCTATATTTCTAGGGTACCCTACCTACATTATGGAGCCCTAAATACAAGGCCCAAAAATAATGAAATCCTAATCTAATATGTACAAAGATAAGTGGGTTCATACTTAGCCCATGAGTCCAAAATCTACCTTAAGGCTCATGAGAACCTTAGGGCCTTCTCTTGCATCTCTGGCCCAATCTTCTTGGAGTCTTCTATCCAATGCGCTTGGGGGGTAGGATTGCATCAACATTCAACATTAGTTTTGAACCAATGTTGAAACTCCAGTCATTAAAAGTAGGCTATTTTTTGACATTGGTTATAAAAATTGAAGATGAAATCCACTATACAACATCGATTCTCTCCAAAAATAATGTGGTATAGTAGCAAATAGACAAAATATAAAAAAAATGCAAAGACAACATCGGTTTTGACATAATCGGTGCTTTTGCATTTTCTTTTATATTTTGTCTATTTGTTAAATAAACCAAAACCTACAAATTAAAAGCAGAACCAATCTAGGTAGTATATATTATATTCAAATTATTATTGAATAAATACTATTAAATAAAGAAACACTGAAAGTACATGAAACAATACATAAATATCATCTATAACCTAAGTTAAACATAACTCAAACAATTCTAAAATTCCTTAAACACTTAGTGCTTCATTTCTAACTCTTAGTAAACATTTTGCCCATTGAATGCAAATTGCTTTTATTCTCTCTGGTTCCAATGGTCTTGGATCAATAAAATTATGCATCATATATTAAAACATAACTTAATCATTGTAAATAATAACAACTATAAAAAATGAAATTAGTTATGAAGTAAACAATTACCATTTCCCAATTATCCTTGAAACCTCCTAGGACTATGGTCGACATCCAATGCATGACGTAATAGTTGCACTCAGTGCTTCCTCTTTGCTTATTACTCTAAATTCAATAGCAAATTCAAAGTTATTCCAAAATTAGTGTAAAAAGTAATAAAATGTCATTTTGAAGAGATCAAACATTGTTTAAATAACTTACTTTAACTGAGATCCATTTAGCATTTGCCTTGGATTTACTTCTGTGTTTATCATTGAATCCCTTCAATGGTTAAGAGAAACATGCATTTACAATGTACAATTAAAATATTGATTTCAAATACTAAGGATAAAGTAAATGTGTTACAAATTAAAACTGAGCTATTAACAATTCCTTTCAAGTAGCAGTCGGGCTTATTGTGCAAGAAATAGAACCAGGTGACAACATTGTCCTTAGGACATATAACCACTAGTTTTCAATGTTCATTGCATTGGAGAACATTAAGTTATTATTATGCATACATTATTTAAATATATTTGTTAAGTTTTACTTACCCATTCAAGAAGGCTTCTAGGTAGACATCTTTTTGAATTCGACATCAATTTTTTAATATAATCTTTAGATTCAAATTGCAATTGCCCTGATCTCTGTTTGGACTGTGACTCAAGGAATCCATACACAGAGTCATTCCTCGATTGCAAACTTAACTCACTCATATGCCTATTTTTGTCGAAATAAAATAAATTATGCATCAATTTAATACAATCAATTAGGTAATAGACTATAATTAAAATTTACTTACATAATCCACAATTGTATAGTAATGATGTTAAGAAATTGACCACTATGTGATATTTTCCCAAGATCTTCATGCTTTATGTACAAGGGAACATTATCATTGTACAACCCAAACATAGTTGCATCCCATGATACTTGCATAGGCTTAAGGAAAAGTTATGGGATCATTAAAGTCATCTGGTATATGGGATAGTCATCAAAGTTATCCTACACAGTTAATAAACATAAGTTAATGATAGTCAACACTTTATTTGTAACAAATTCTTTTTGAATAAAAATAAACACAACAAAAAGGAAATACCTTTTTTGAAAAAGGTCGTACAAGATGTTTAAGTCAGGCAATGAAGGTGTTCAGGGTTTGCTCCACTAACTGAACCTTTTTAGTGGGTACAGGGACCTGAGCATCAACATCTTGAACTTCTTCAACACACACCTTCACCATATCATTGCCCAAAGGCATGTGGTACACGGTTGTCGACCCCTCATAAACACTCCCAAAGGCAACCGGTTGGGGAGTGTCATACCCTAATTTCGTCCGGGGATTATTACTTGATGACATGCAACCTTTGGTTAGCCGCTTTGAGATTACTTGGCGTCCTTTGTTGCACAATAAATGAAGTCCCGAGACGTGTCAGAAATCAAAAGGAAGCAGGCTTACACGATCCGTGAAATTCCATAATGTGGCGGAAATCGAAAAGAGGTGTATTGCGCAATCCGTGAGTTTCCGTAACTTCTTCGAAAGCTAAAAAAGAGTAAATACATAATCCGTAAGGATTCATAACCTTGCGGAAGGAAAATAAGCATCGTTACGAAATTCGTGAAGTTTCATAACGTTACGGAAAAAGAATTACCAAAAAAAGTAGAAAGGGGGTGCATTTAGTAAAAAGGGGGGTACAAATAGCAATCCGGCCCACTTGGGCCTTCCATATTCTTCCTCCAGAAGGCTGTTGCTTCTGGAGGAAGCAACCTTGCTCGCCTAGGCGAGCTGGGTGGCAAGCTCTTCCCCTATTTTGCTATAAATAGGGGGAGGAGTGAAGGGAGAAGGGGTTCAGCCTTCTTGGCAATTCTTATTCTCTCGTAATTGCTGAGGAAAATTATTTCCGTGAAGAAAATCCAAGCCGAGGCGCTTCCGTAACGTTTCCGTGAGTAATTACGCGAAGATTTTCGACCGTTCTTCAACATTCATCGTTCGTTCTTTGTTTTCTTCAGTCTTCAACAGGTAAGTACCTCAAATCGAGCTTTTCAATTCATTCTATGTACCCGTGGTGGTCCACATTTCGTTTCATGTATTTTTATTCTCGTTTTCATTTACTTTCCGTACCCCCTTTTAACGTGCTTCAGTCATTTATTTAAGTCGTTTCTCGCCTAATCTAAAAATAAAATAAATTTCCACCGATCATTCGAATTGTATCTTCCGTTAATTATTAAAATGAATTCCGACCGTTCGGTCGTGCCGTAACCACGTTGGAAATAAAAAAAGAGGTAAAATAATAATATAATAATCAAAAAATACGTTTTTAGTAAAATAAAGGGAAAAATCAATCGGACGCTTTCTCTTTGGGATTTCTCATTCTTAATCGAATTGACTAAATAACTAAAGTGAAACTAAGGCTAAAATCAACTCGACTAGTCAAGCTCGTCCACAAAAAAGGTTACTAAAATAGGTTTTTGAAAGTTTATCATTTCAGTTTCTTACCAAGTAAAAAGGATCATTTTTAAGGTCCAACGCCTTAAAAATGATCACCGTTCAAGTAAAAAGAATCGTTTGATTCACCCTTACGGAAAGAACTATGTAGGTCTGATTTCCTCTTTGATGGAGGGTATGTAGGAGCAAAAGCCCCGCTTTTGTCGACCTCAAAAAATAAAAAGAAATAAAGTTAAGGTAACACAATTTCCACAATTCTAAAAAATAGGCTGTTGTCCTTTGAGACAAACGTGAGAGGTGCTAATACCTTCCTCAAGCGTAAATACAACTCCCGAACTTAGAATTTTCATTTTGACCGGTTTCCTTCGGTTTTTTCGACGTTTTCCACAAATAAACGTTGGTGGCGACTCTGCGCATCTTTCCTCCTTTGGAAAGCGCACCCGTGAGCCTCGCCTTCGCTCGCCCGCAAAAGGGCATGTTGCGACAGTTGGCGACTCCACTGGGGACCTTTTTTGTGAGTTAGGCCTATTTTAAGGAATTGTGGATTTGTGAAACTTCGTGTGTGCATTTGTTGAACTGCGTAAAATGTAAATAACTGTTGTCTATTTCGCATTCTTTACACTGCATTCTAAGCACCCACGAGTTTGAGTAAAAAAAAAAAAGGGGGCCCTATACCCTGGTTCATGGGAATTTAAGGAGTGGAGGTGAATCTATCATCATGCTAAGTCTCCGACTTGCTTGATAATAGTGAAACCTCGTCTAGAGCTTTCTCTCTTTATAATGTGTTGTCGCTGGTATTCCATACCGCCACAATATTATTATCTTGAGTGATGATACCTCTAGAAAACAGTCGTGTGATTTATGAATTGTTGGGGAAGTAGTTATTAGAGACCCCTAGATATTGTCCTATAGGTTCCCAAATAGGGGCAAAGAGCAAGCACGCTCCGTGCGATTCGTTCTCATGTATTTTTTTGGTAAATAGCACTAGTTTATAGTTTTTGCTAGTGGTGTTTGGTTTCTTTAGAGTAATACGTAACCTTTTTAATGCTATGTTGAGGCGCCATCATGCCCAAAACGTAGCATTAAAATTGGATCTCTGCGGTCTCATATGTGTGAATTACCCCTTTGTGTTGTTTTCTTTCCGTTTCATGCATACGCATTGCATCATTCATGTCGGAGTCTTGATCCACCCCTTTTTTAGGTAAATGATGGGGACAAATCAAAATGGCAAAAGGTTTTATCAAGTCAAGGTTAAAAGTCTAGATGTCACTAGCCTCAAGGAATTGGGACGATTGATGGGACCTCTCCAAAGGCAAGCCTTCCGCAAAGTGTACGGGAAGATTCCAGATTTGACTGCAGCGGAGGTATTTACGGAAGCTGTCGTATCCCTCGCCCAATACTATGACCAGCCGTTGAGGTGTTTCACGTTTGGGGACCGTATCTTTGATCAACCTCTTGGGGGGAGAAAACCGTATCTTTTCTCCGACTTTCTTCCTTCCTTGAGCAAGATTGCAGCTGTGGTTGAAGATTCAGCAAAAGAGTTGGATCGCATGAAGCAAACTCGGAACGGCGTAGTGGGCCTGCCTCGGAAATACTTGGAAGGCAAGGCAAGGGATATGGCGAGCCAAGAGAAGTGGGGCCCGTTTACGGATATATTAGCTTTGTTGATTTTTGGGGTTGTCCTCTTTCCGAACGTTGACGGTTTGGTAGACTTAGCCGCCATTGATGCTTTCCTTGCATATCACCATAGCAAGGAAAGTCCAGTGGTGGCTGTCTTGGCAGATTTGTTTGACACCTTTGACCGGAGGTGTGAGAAAAACAGTGCACGGATTGTCTGTTGTTTACCCGCTCTCTATGTGTGGTTGGTTTCACACCTATTCCAACAAGACACAAGACACCCGTGTCCGCTTCAAAGTTATCGCTCATGCGCCGAAAAAGGAAGAGTCGATTGGGACCAACATTTGGCGGGGATAGGGGGCAGCGCAATCAATTGGTTTCCTCGTTGAAAGGAAGGCAAGGAAGGAGTTCTTTTCTCGTGTGGGGACTACCCTAATGTTCCATTGATAGGGACTAGGGGTTGTATTAATTATAATCCCGCACTCGCCATAAGACAGCTAGGGTACCCCATGAGGGGAGCGCCAACGGAAGGGAGTCTCTCACCTTTCCTGGTGAAAGATTTAGGCGCGCAAGGTCTCAAGGTTATACAAAGAATCCACAAGGCGTGGAGGAGTCCGTTGAGGAAAGACAAGGAGCTTAAGGGCATCCGTAATGGCGTCATCGGAGGTTATCATGGATGGCTAAGAATTCACACGCGAGGGTTAGATTGGCTCTCCAAGTTGAAAGTTATCGATGAGGAGAACTTTGAAGCTCCGGAGGAAGATGAAGAAGTCCGAGCTCTAAAATTAGAGCTAGGGAAGGCAAGACTCGCCAAGGAGAAGTTCAAATCAGCTGCTACACACATCCGGAAAGAGTGCACCGAGTTACAAGAGGAAAACGCGGCCACTGCAAGAGCCTTTGAACAAGAAACCAAAAGGGCCCGCAAGGAGGAATATGGCCGAGAGAAATTTCGAGGAGCATTGTGGGGTAGCAACAATGAGCTCAAGCTCCGAAGAGAGGAAAGAGATCGGTCACGGGTGCATGGCATGATCTTAAAAGAAGAGTTAGTTGCTTGCGCAAGGTCCAAAAGGAGTTTGGCTCAACACTTGGAAGCCGTGGAGCAAAGCATGCTAGCTATCATAGGGCAATACAAGGAAGAGTTGAACCAGTCTGTGGCTCATGAACAAAAGCTAGTGGAGGATTTTGCACAAGTGTACGCCGAAAAAGAAGCAAGAGGGAGGGTGATTGATGCATTGCATCAAGAAGCGACTATGTGGATGGATAGGTTCGCCTTGACCTTGAATGGAAGTCAAGACCTCCCGCGTCTATTAGCCAAAGCAAAAGCCATGGCCGAAGTGTGTACGGCTCCCGAGGAGATTCATGGGCTAATCGATTACTGTCAACACATGATAGATTTGATGGCCCATATAGTTAGAAACCGTTAGGTTCTCTTGTAACACCTTTGTATAATCTTGGCTAGATGAAAGCTTTGTTCTTTTTATGAAATGAGAAGTTCTGAACTTATCGCGTTATCTAAAAAACCTTGGGGTGGATCCAAGTGCTTCGATCATTCATTTGCATATTCATGTTTTGGTGGCATACTCACCGTTGTTTATTTCTTTAGGAATTTCATCATAACTAAGAAAGCACAAAGGCACCCCTATAACACTCGATCCAGAAAAATGGATAATGAAGAGGGCGTGCAGGAATAGATGAAGGCCGATCTATTGGCCTTAAAAGGTCAAATGGCTTCCATCTCGGAGGTCATGTTAAAACTCCAGAAAACTATAGAGGATAAAGCCACGACAATCGCCTCCAGTACAGTTAGGGAAGCGGAGCCGGTGCTGCAGCCCGCCTTAAATCCGGGCCGAGACAGAAACACGGCAGTGTTTGGTCGAAGGTATAGTCCGCAAGCTTATCCTTATGGCTTGCCTCCGGACTTCACTCCCCGTGCCGCCCCGAAAGATTTAAGCCAAGCCCCTACTTTCGAGGGGCAACTCCCACCTTATGACGACTATCCCGGGCAAGACGATGAGGAAGGAGATACCCATCTTGGCCCCTTGCTCCACCTCAAAGATCCGTCCCCCCATGAACTACCCCAACCGAACATAGTCCGCCATATCCCGGCTTCACCCACACCAGTAAAAGAATCTGTTCCCTTCGCGGAAGATAAGGGAAAGATTGAGGTGCTTGAAGAGAGGTTAAGAGCAGTCGAGGGCCTTGGCAATTACCCATTCTCGGATTTAGCAGATTTATGTCTCGTGCCCAACATCGTCATCCCTCCCAAGTTCAAAGTACCAGACTTTGATAAGTACAAAGGGACGACATGTCCAAAAGGGAATCTCCGGATGTATTGCTGAAAGATGGGGGCGTATTCCGCGGACGAAAAGTTGTTGGTCCATTTCTTTCAAGACAGCTTGGCCGGAGCAGCTGTAGCATGGTATACCAATCTGGAAGCTTCCCAGATCCGATCATGGAAGGACTTGGTAACTGCCTTCATTAGGCAGTACCAGTACAATACGGACATGGCTCCCGATTGGAACCAGCTTCAGAGTATGACTAAGCGAGAGCATGAGTCCATTAAGGAATATGCCCAAAGATGGAGAGATCTCGCAGCCCAAGTCGTACCGCCCATGACAGAGAGGGAGATGATCACAATTATGGTAGATACGTTACCCACGTTCTACTATGAAAAGCTGATAGGCTACATGCCAGCTAACTTTGCGGATCTCGTCTTCGCCGGAGAAAGGATTGAATCCGGACTACGAAAAGGCAAGTTCGAATATGCTGCCAATATGGCCCCCAACAACAGCAGAAGAGTCCCAGTAGTGGGCGCAAGGAAAAAGGAAGGAGATACCCACGCGGTCACCACCGCCCCAACATGGATGAAAGCACCCCAAAATATCCAAAGCACATACCAGCCTAACCCCCGGAACTTTTCAATCCGAGCCGGGAATTCCCTCCCGACTCAAGTAAAAGGATCACCCGCGATAGAAAGAATGCCGGCCCAACGCACAACTCCAGCCACGCCCCGGCCAGTCAATAATACAGCCCCGACACGAGTTATAATAATATACAGCGCCCATACCCGAAGGATAATTTCTCTCCTATTCCCATGACATACTCTGAGTTATGGCCTTCATTATTGGAGAATCATTTGGTGGTGGCCATACCCGGGAAGGTCTTCCAGCCACCCTACCCCAAGTGGTACGACCCGGGTGCCAAGTGTGCGTACCATAGTGGAGCTCCCGGACACAATATTGACTCCTGCATCCCATTCAAGTATAAGGTGCAGCACCTGATTAGTGCCGGCTGGCTATCGTTTCAGGAGGAAGGCCCAAATGTTAAAACCAACCCGCTAGCTAGTCATGGAGGGGCTAGCGTGAACGCCGTCAAAGAGGATGGGCCATCGCGGGCAAAGAGGTTAGGAGAGGTGGCTACTTCTAGACGCTTCATCTATCAATCACTGCAAGCGGTGTGCATGGTCTCCCGTGGTGGAGACGAAAGGGATGAATGTTTGTTTCACCTCGAGGAGTCGCATGACATGGAAACCTGCCCCGCGGTGGAAGAATTGCTTCATCGGCTCATGGATTGCGGGCAGCTTGAAGTGTCCATAGGAGGGAGGGAAGAACCACAAATTTGCATGCAGTCGGAAGAGAAGAAGGTTCCTCTAACCCCCAAGGCCCTAGTGATATGTTTTACTAGGAAAGGGACCGGCTCCACACCTATATACCCCCGGACGGCGCCCAAGCCAACACCATTTGCATATCAAAGTAATAAGGTCGTTCCGTGGAAGTATACCCCTCCCGCGTCCAGCGAAAGAGTTGCAACCGAAGTTGACTCCCTGTCAGCTAAGGTAACCAACATCACTGGCCTCAGTGGCGTAACCCGCAGTGGTCGGGTGTTCGCTTCCCCTCACCAGGCGGAATTGCCCTCCAAAGGGAAAGCGCCCATGGTCTAAGAGCCCACAGACGTAGCCACCCCCTCGAAAGAAGTAGATCCTCCAGCGGTAAGAGGGGCTGAAAAGAAAGAAGGTCTTCAAGGAAAAATAGTGACATTGGAAGAGGCTCATGAGTTCCTCCGCCTCATCCAACAAAGCGAGTTTAAGGTAGTCGAGCAACTGAATAAAACTCTGTAGATGCAATTGCTTTTGATGTTTTGATGATGATGATGATGATATGATGTAAATGGGCTTTTCAAGATTAAATTCAAGACAATACTTCAAGATACTTCAAGATTACAAGTCACAGCATCAAGATGATCACTAGTATATTAGGAAGGGAATTCTTAATCGAATTAGCAAAAGGTTTGGCCAAGTAATTTAAGTTAAAAAGTGTTTTACAAAGGTTTTACTCTCTGGTAATCGATTACCAGAGGATGTAATCGATTACCAGTGGCCAAATATGTTTTATAACAGCTACAAAAATTTGAATTCGAAATTTTAGACTGTGTTTGTGGTAATCGATTACCAGCAGTTAATAAACGTTTTAATTCAAATTTTAAAAGCTGTAATCGATTACACAATTACTATAATCGATTACCAGACAGGATTTTCATAAAAATAATTTTAAGAGTCACAACTTTTCAAAGGCTTTATTTCATGACCACCAGTGGTCTATATATATGTGACTTAAACACAAAATTGCTCAGAGATTTTGAGAACAATAAGTGTTTATCCTCTCAAAGAGCAAATTCATTTTATCCTCTTAAGAATTCCTTGGCCAATTCAATTGCAATTCATTAAGGAATTATTTGAGTGCTCAATCTGTAAAATCCATCTCTTTCTAGAGAGATTTATTCTTCTTCTTCTTCTCATTCTCTAAGGGATTAAGAGACCGTGAGTCTCTTGTTGTAAAGGAATTCTAAACACAAAGGAAGGATTGTCCTTGTGTGTTTAGAACTTGTAAAAGGAATTTACAAGATAGTGGAACTCTCAAGCGGGTTGCTTGGGGACTGGACGTAGGCACAAGGGTGTGGCCGAACCAGTATAAAACTGAGTTTGCATTTTCTCTTCCCTTAATCTCCTTTATTTATTATTGCTTTATATTCATATTCAAATTGTTTCATTTGAATTAATATTTAAGAAGATTGTCATTAAGGGAATTCATAACTTGAGTAAAAAGTGAAATAGATTTTTAATTAGGGGAAATAGTTTGGAATATCTTAATTCAACCCCCCCTTCTTAAGATATCTGAGGCCACTTGTCTAACAAGTGGTATCAGAGCTTCATTCTTGTATAAAGTTTAGAAGCTTCAAGAAAAAGATGGCCTCAGCAAATTCCTTATTTCCAGAAGGGAATTCTATAAATAGACCTCCAATCTTTAATGGAGAGGGTTACCACTACTGGAAAACCCGAATGCAAATTTTTATTGAGGCAATAGATCTAAATATCTGGGAAGCCATAGAAATAGGGCCTTATATACCCACCACAGTAGAAAGAGTTTCAATAGATGGTAGTTCATCAAGTGAAAGCATAACCATAGAAAAACCTAGAGATAGATGGTCTGAAGAGGATAGAAAACGAGTACAATACAACTTAAAAGCCAAAAACATAATAACATCTGCCCTGGGAATGGATGAATATTTCAGGGTATCAAATTGTAAGAGTGCTAAAGAGATGTGGGACACTCTTCGATTAACACATGAAGGAACTACAGATGTTAAAAGATCTAGAATAAATGCACTAACTCATGAGTATGAATTATTTAGAATGAATGCAAATGAAAATATTCAAAGCATGCAAAAGAGATTTACAATATAGTAAATCATCTAGCAGGCTTAGGCAAAGAATTTCAAAATGAGGATCTCATAAACAAGGTGTTAAGATGTTTAAGTAGAGAATGGCAACCCAAAGTAACGGCCATTTCTGAATCAAGAGATTTGTCAAATATGTCCCTTGCCACTTTATTTGGAAAGTTGCAGGAACACGAGATGGAACTATTGAGATTACATCAACACAAAGAAAACGACAAGAAAAAGAAAGGAATTGCTCTTAAAGCATCATCCTGAATTCAAGAAGAAAGTGATCAGGATAATGATCCAGATGATGATGATGATCTAAGTTTGTTTGTAAGAAGATTCAACAAGTTTCTTAAAGTAAGAGGAAATTAGAGGCGACCCAATTTTAAATCAAAGAGAAGGACTGAAAATTCATCCTCTACTTAAAAATGCTTTGAATGCAATCAACCTGGACATCTGAGGGTTGATTGTCCCATCTTCAAGAAAAAGATGGAAAAATCTGAAAAGAAAAATCATAGTGAAAAGAAACAGAAGAAAGCATACATCACATGGGATGAAAATGATTTGGAATCCTCTGAAGATTCTGAAAATGAAGAGATAAATCTCTGCCTTATGGCTAAAAGTTACGAAAGTGATGAAGAGGTAACATCTTCAAATAACTTATCTATTTCTTTTGATGAATTGCAAGATGCATTTGCTGATTTGCATAAAGAATCAATTAAGCTTGCAAAATTAGTTTCATCATCAAAGAAAACAATTTCAAATTTAGAAAATGAAATTTCGAAATTAAACAAAGAATTAGATCTTCTTAGAAATGAAGTCTCAATTTCTAAAACAAATGAAAAAGTTAATATCTCCACTATTAATGACAAGAAAATAACAGATTCTTGTAGTTGTTGTGATAAATATGTAAAAGAAATTAAAGAGTTGAAAAATTCACTTGCAAAATTTTCATATAGTAGAAATAATTTAGATGTTATATTAAGTAAACAAAGATATGTGTCTAATAAAAATGGACTAGGGTATAAATTTGAAAAACAACAAAAGTTTCATAAAAACTTTTCCACTTCCACACAAAAATGTAATTCTAATTCTATCACTTGTTTTTTCTGTGGAAGAAGAGGACATGGCATATCAACTTGCTACTTCAAGAAAAATTACAGTAACATTAAATTGATATGGGTCCCAAAAGGATCCTCAGTTTATACTAACATGCAAGGACCCAATAAAATTTGGGTACCTAAGTCAAAAACTTGATTATGCAGGTATCTTTGAGAAAGAAGTGGTACATAGATAGCGGATGCTCAAAACATATGACTGGAGATGCATCAAATTTTACACATATCTCTCCAAAGAAAAGCGGGCATGTAACATATGGTGACAATAACAAAGGTAGAATCCTTGGAGTGGGTAAAATAGGTACAAATTCTTCAAACTCCATTGAAAATGTTCTACTTGTTGAAGGCCTTAAGCACAGCCTGCTTAGTGTTAGTCAATTATGCGACAAAGGCTATCTAGTATCATTTGATTATCAGAAATGTCTTATAGAACATAAGCATGACATTAATATAAAGCATGTAGGACATAGAGTCAATAATGTTTACATGATAGACTTAAGCATAAAACAAGAAAACAATCATTGCTTTCTTAGTAAAGATGATGATCCATGGTTATGGCATAAAAGAATTGCTCACATAAACATGGATCACTTAAATAAATTAATTTCAAAAGATTTAGTAGTTGGTTTGCCTAAATTGAAATTTGAAAAAGATAAACTATGTGATGCATGTCAAAAGGGCAAACAAACTAGAGTCTCATTCAAACCTAAAAATGTTGTTTCAACCACTCGACCCTTACAGTTATTGCATATGGATCTATTTGGTCCATCTAGAACCATGAGTTTTGGAGGAAATTACTATGCTCTAGTTATAGTTGATGATTTCTCTAGATTTACTTGGACATTATTTATTACACATAAAAGTGATTCATTCCAAGCATTTAGGAAACTTGCTAAAGTCATACAAAACAAGAAAAATCTCAAGATTGCATCCATTAGAAGTGATCATGGGGGTGAATTTGAAAATAAAGATTTTGAATTATTTTGTGATGAACATGGTATTGAACATAATTTTTCTGCACCAAGAACCCCTCAACAAAATGGAGTTGTTGAGAGGAAAAATAGGTCATTGGAAGAAATTGCAAGAACTTTATTAAATGATACTTCTCTTCCAAAGTATTTTTGGGCTGAAGCTGTCAATACTGCATGTTACATCATGAATAGGGCCTTGATAAGACCCATTTTAAAGAAAACCCCATATGAGTTGTATAATGGTAGAAAACCTAATATTTCTCATCTACATGTTTTTGGTTGCAAGTGCTTTGTACTTAATAATGGTAAAGATAATCTAGGAAAATTCGATGCAAAATCTGATGAAGGCATTTTTCTTGGATATTCATTACAAAGCAAAGCATATATGATATATAATAAAAGAACTATGAATATCGAGGAATCCATTCATGTTACCTTTGATGAATCTAATGTTATCTTGTCAAGAAAGAATATGCTAGATGACATTGCAGATTCTTTAGAACATATGAATATTGATGAACAAGATTCCAAAGGAAATGATAAAGGAAACAATGAAGATCCTCCAGAAGAAGTCAAATCCAATAATGAACTTCCAAGAGAATGGAAAGCTTCAAGAGATCATCCCCTCGACAACATTATTGGTGATATCTCAAAAGGGGTAACAACTAGACATTCTCTTAAAGATTTATGCAATAATATGGCTTTTGTATCCATGATTGAACCTAAAAATATAAAAGAAGCCATAGTAGATGATAATTGGATCATTGCCATGCAAGAAGAACTAAACCAATTTGAAAGAAACAATGTATGGAAATTAGTAGAAAAACCTGAAAATTATCCTGTCATAGGAACAAAATGGGTTTTTAGAAATAAATTAGATGAACATGGTATAATTATTAGAAATAAAGCCAGGTTAGTAGCAAAAGGGTATAATCAAGAAGAGGGAATAGACTATGAAGAAACATATGCTCCTGTTGCAAGATTAGAAGCCATTAGAATGCTTTTGGCATATGCATCCATAATGGACTTTAAACTTTATCAAATGGATGTTAAGAGTGCCTTTCTAAATGGTTTAATTCAAGAAGAGGTATATGTTGAACAACCCCCTGGTTTTGAAATTCCTGATAAACCAAACCATGTTTATAAATTACAAAAGGCTCTTTATGGTTTGAAACAAGCCCCTAGGGCGTGGTATGAATGCTTAAGCAATTTTCTTCTAGAAAAAGATTTCTCCAGAGGTAAAGTGGATACCACATTGTTCATAAAGAGAAAGCATAATGATATTTTGTTGGTTCAAATATATGTTGATGATATAATTTTTGGATCCACTAATGATTCATTGTGCAAGGAGTTTTCCCTTGATATGCAAAGTGAATTTGAAATGTCAATGATGGGAGAACTAAAGTACTTTCTGGGATTACAAATCAAGCAAACTCAAGAAGGTATATTCATCAATCAATCCAAATACTGCAAGGAATTGATCAAAAGATTTGGGATGGATAGTGCAAAACACATGTCTACACCGATGAGCACTAATTGTTACTTAGATAAAGATGAATCTGGTCAGTCTATAGACATAAAACAATATCGAGGTATGATCGGATCTCTTCTTTATTTATCTGCTAGTAGACCTGATATTATGTTTAGTGTATGCATGTGTGCTAGGTTTCAATCCAACCCCAAACAATCACATTTAAGTGCAGTAAAGAGAATCATGAGATATCTATTAGGAACAATCAATTTAGGATTATGGTATCCTAAGAATTCAACATGTAACTTAATAGGATATTCTGATTCTGATTTTGCTGGATCTAAAACTGATAGAAAAAGTACAAGTGGAACTTGTCAATTTATTGGATCGGCTCTTGTCTCATGGCATAGTAAGAAACAAAACAGTGTTGCTTTATCTACTGCTGAAGCGGAGTATATCTCTGCCGGTAGTTGTTGTGCACAGATTTTATGGATGAAGCAACAATTATCTGACTATGGCATCATTCTTGATCGCATACCTATTAAGTGTGATAATACTAGTTCCATAAATTTATCCAAAAACCCAGTTCAACACTCTAGAACTAAACATATAGATATTAGACACCACTTTCTTAGAGATCTTGTCCTAAAGGGAGATTGTGTATTAGAATTTGTTGATACTAAGAATCAACTTGCTGATATTTTCACTAAACCTCTCCCCAAGGAAGTGTTCTTCTCTATTAGAAGAGAATTAGGTCTCTTAGATGTAAGAGATTTAGAAAAATAGGGATTGATTGGTTGATTGATTGGTTGATTTACTCTTACCTTTTGATTGTAGATTATTTTGTTTGTTTGATCTTGTTTGAATTCTTGTTTTTATAATAGAATTTATGATTTCTTGTATATATAATAATTGAATGATTGAATTAAGTATATTAGGAGTGATAATTAATCATATAGGGTGTATTTTAGCATAAACATAGATATTCTCTTAAGAAAATAGCCTAGGATAGGCTCTGGTAATCGATTACCACCCAGTGTAATCGATTACACATGAACAGGCAGCCTGTAATAGATTACAACATCCTATAATCGATTACCAGAAGGCTTATTGGGCCTGTAATCGATTACCAATACCTGTAATCGATTACAATGCGTCATCTTCTATAAATACTAACGAAATCAGAGCTGCTGCGCAGCCAAAGCCTCCTCCACGTTTTCTTCCATACCTAAAACTTCAAATCTTCGATTCTCACTCAATTCTTCACCAAATCACGTCCCGTAAAGCCCAATCTTCCTCTTTTTCACTTCTCTTTCACTTCCACCGATCAAAATCTATAAAAACTTCATCAAATGGCAGAGCCATCAAAGAAGAGAAAGGGATCATCCTCCACCGCTACCGCCGCTGCCCATCGCCGCCACGGCCCATCCGGAGCACCCACAGCACCTATTCCTCCTTCTTTGTCGTCTCCAAGATCATCAACATTGTTTTCATCCGATGATCAACGTCTACGGTACCTTTCTCAGTTTTCTTCTAGAATAATCTTAGACCCTAAGTACCTAGACGTAGAGTTCTTTAATGATGAAACGTTTGATTGCTATCAAGTGTTTCAAAATTCTGGTCTTGTTGATTTCATGTCATTAAAATTGCCATATTATCCTGAACTTGTAAAGGTCTTCTACTGCAATTTAAAAATTCAGGATGATATTATTATGTCTGAGGTGCATGGTACTTCTATGGTCATTGATCAGTCAGTTTTCTTTTCTTTGACTCATTTACCCAGTCAAGGTGCACCTTTTGAGGGCACCATTGTTGATGACTGGAAATTCGATTATTCGAGTCATGATGCTCGTCACATGGTCTGCAATGATCAAGCTGAAATGACCGGTAGATTGTTGGCCGGGTCATTAACATTTGATAATCGCATCATGCATTATATCATTGTTAGAATTTTGCTTCCTCAGTCTTCAAATTTAGCACAAGCCTCTGAGGAGGATTTGATTCTTATGTGGGCTTTTCTTACCGGTCGTCAGATCGACTGGGCCCATTTGGTTCGGTACCGAATGCATAAGGCATTCCGGGCCAATGCACCTCTTCCTTATCCACATTTGATTACTCTGTTTTTGCGTCATTTTCAAATTCCGCTTGATGATGAACCCTTTGTTCAAGTCAAGCGTTCCTTTGCAATTGGTGCTGGTGCAGTGACCTCCTTTGGGTATCATAAAGATCAGAATGGACAATGGCTGAAGAAGGATGCACTCCCTCCTCAAGATGAATGTACTCCTTCACCTCCCCCTCAACGTGAAGATTCTGCACTCATGAATGAAGTCCTCTCCGAATTACGGGGTCTTCGTTCTTATGTTGGTGACCGCTTCAACTCGTTAGATTCACGCTTTGCCGGTATGGACATTCGCCTTACACAGCTTGAAGAGGATGTCGGATACATTCGTCAGAGTTTCGATCTTCCTCCACCACCTCTGTCTTCTTAGATTTTAGTTTCTGATTATATGTCTTTTATAAGCCGTGTATTTTGGCTTTTAGTTTCTTAGAATTTACATTATTATGCTAAGTACTTTGCTTATTTATCTTTTGGTTTTTAAATTTCAGTCTTGGATATTTTGTGGTTGTTGACATTTTATGTTATTTGGATTCTGGTTTGATTATTTCTTGTTTGTGAGTTTGGATTATTGTGTTTTATACTCTGATATTTATCTCGTTCTACTCCATTGTTATATATCTGTTTTGATTCCCGAGTTCTTTGGCTTTTTGATGTTGCCAAAGGGGGAGAAAAGGTTGGTTGTAGAAAAAGCTTAACAACCTTAGAAATCAAGTGATCATAAATTCCGAAATATAGGGGGAGTAAACGCATATACAATTGGTTGTTGCTTGCTTTAATCTTGATTTCAGGTATTGTATTGTCATCATCAAAAAGGGGGAGATTGTAGATGCAATTGCTTTTGATGTTTTGATGATGATCATGATGATATGATGTAAATGGGCTTTTCAAGATTAAATTCAAGAGAATACTTCAAGATACTTCAAGATTACAAGTCACAGCATCAAGATGATCACTAGTATATTAGGAAGGGAATTCCTAATCGAATTAGCAAAAGGTTTGGCCAAGTAATTTAAGTTAAAAAGTGTTTTACAAAGGTTTTACTCTCTGGTAATCGATTACCAGAGGATGTAATCGATTACCAGTGGCCAAATATGTTTTATAACAGCTACAAAAATTTGAATTCGAAATTTTAGACTGTGTAATCGATTACACAATTGTGGTAATCGATTACCAGCAGTTAATAAACGTTTTAATTCAAATTTTAAAAGCTGTAATCGATTACACAATTACTGTAATCGATTACCAGACAGGATTTTCATAAAAATAATTTTAAGAGTCACAACTTTTCAAAGGCTTTATTTCATGACCACCAGTGGTCTATATATATGTGACTTAAACACGAAATTGCTCAGAGATTTTGAGAACAATAAGTGTTTATCCTCTCAAAGAGCAAATTCATTTTATCCTCTTAAGAATTCCTTGGCCAATTCAATTGCAATTCATTAAGGAATTATTTGAGTGCTCAATCTGTAAAATCCATCTCTTTCTAGAGAGATTTATTCTTCTTCTTCTTCTCATTCTCTAAGGGATTAAGAGACCGTGAGTCTCTTGTTGTAAAGGAATTCTAAACACAAAGGAAGGATTGTCCTTGTGTGTTTAGAACTTGTAAAAGGAATTTACAAGATAGTGGAACTCTCAAGCGGGTTGCTTGGGGACTGGACGTAGGCACAAGGGTGTGGCCGAACCAGTATAAAACTGAGTTTGCATTTTCTCTTCCCTTAATCTCCTTTATTTATTATTGCTTTATATTCATATTCAAATTGTTTCATTTGAATTAATATTTAAGAAGATTGTCATTAAGGGAATTCATAACTTGAGTAAAAAGTGAAATAGATTTTTAATTAGGGGAAATAGTTTGGAATATCTTAATTCAACCCCCCCTTCTTAAGATATTTGAGGCCACTTGTCTAACAAACTCCAGCAAGGATCTCTTTGCTTGAACTAATCAAAAACTCCGAGCCTCACCGTGCGCTGTTGATAAAGGTCCTTAACGATGCCCATGTAGCACATGATATCTCAGTAGAGGGTTTCGAAGGCATCGTTAATCACATAACCACCAACAATTATATCGCGTTTGCGGAAGAATCGATTCCCGTTGAGGGGAGAGTACACAACAAGGCTCTACATGTGTCGGTGAGATGCATGGACCATGTTTTCGCAAAGGTACTTATCGACAATGGATCGAGTTTGAATGTAATGCCGAAGACCACTTTGGAAAAGCTTCCTTTTAGTGTGTCACGTTTAAAACCGAGCTCGATGGTGGTGTGAGCCTTTGATGGTACTCGGCGGGAAGTGATGGGGGAAATCGACATTCCCATTTAGATAGGCCCCCACACTTGCAACGTGGTGTTTCAAGTAATGGATATAAATCTCGCCTATAGCTGCCTCTTGGGAAGACCTTGGATTCATGCGCTGGGAGTGGTCCCTTCAACGCTTCACCAGAAATTGAAGTTCGCAGTGGGTGGACTTTTAGTGATAGTGTCGGGTGAAGAGGATATGTTAGTGAGCTGCCCCTCCTCCGCCCCATACGTAGAAGCGGCGAAAGAATCATTGGAAACGGCTTTCCAATCCTTCGAGGTGGTGAGCTGCGCCTCTGTGGAACCAAGTCCGTTGCTACCTTCTCTCTCCAACGCGGCCATAATGGTGGCGCGTGTTATGCTCAGGAACGGATTTGAGCCCGGAATGGGTCTAGGCAAGGACGGCCTCGGAAATGCCGACGTGGTCGATATCAAGGGAAATCCATACAAATATGGGTTAGGGTATGAACCCGGGATGTCGGGGAGGAGGAATGTGTCGTCAAGACTTCGGGCGGATAGGGTATGGCCCGGCCGTATTAGCCTGTGTTTCACCAGTGCCGGAACGGTGTCCGAGGAGGAGGTGGCTGCGATAGAAGAAGAGTTCCCTCAAGACCCACCAAGTTTTGTGCAACCATGCCACCCCGATTCCCAAGTGGGGAACTGGCGCCTGATAAGCCAGTCAGAAGTCTATACCGCTGATTCAATGTAATTAGAGTCTATAGATTTCCTTTCTCTTTTGTTTTGTGAAACCTACCTTATTAAATAAACAAAAAGTCTTGTTTCATCTGTTCTTGCAGTTCCAGCTTTTCTCATATCATTTTGCATGTTTTTTTTTCTTTTGTCTTGTTTGGTATAGATATGAGGGTCGATTCTTTGAGGATCCTAACAACGAGGGTTTGACAATCGATTTTGATCGAGATATAAGCCAAACGATAAACGAGGAAGAGGAAGAGAACGTCCTTTCACCAGAGTTGGAGAGGTTGGTCGCTCAGGAAGAACGTGAAATGAAGCCTCACCAAGAAGAAACCGAATTGGTAAACTTGGGGACCACGGAGGAAAAGAAAGAAGTAAAGGTAGGAACCGGTATGACCGCGCCTATCCGCCAAGACTTGATAACCCTTCTTGAAGAGTATCAAGATGTCTTTGCATGGTCATATCAAGACATGCCCGGTCTGGATTCCGACATTGTGCAGCATAAGTTGCCTTTAAATCCTGGGTCTTCCCCGGTTAAGCAAAAGTTACGAAGAATGAGACCCGAGATGTCTTTAAAAATTAAAGAAGAAGTAAGGAAGCAGTTTGATGCAGGTTTCTTAGCTGTGGCGCGGTACTCGGAGTGGGTGGCCAACATTGTCCCGGTCCCGAAAAAGGACGGCAAGGTTCGAATGTGTGTAGACTACCGGGACTTGAACCGAGCCAGTCCTAAAGACAATTTTCCCCTGCCACACATTGATATATTGGTAGATAATATAGCCAAATTCGCCCTTTTCTCATTTATGGATGGTTTCTCGGGGTATAATCAAATAAAGATGGCACCCGAAGACGTAGAGAAGACCACTTTCGTCACCCTATGGGGGACATTCTGCTATAAAGTGATGGCCTTCGGGCTGAAAAATGCTGGGGCAACCTATCAGCGTGCCATGGTGGCGTTGTTCCATGACATGATGCATAAGGAAATAGAGGTCTACGTAGATGACATGATTGCCAAGTCTCGGACTGAGGACGAACACCTTGTCAATCTGCGTAAGCTGTTTGGAAGGTTGCGGAAATACCAATTAAAACTAAACCCAACCAAATGCACCTTCAGGGTAAAGTCGGGGAAGTTGCTAGGATTTATCGTAAGTCAGAAAGGGATAGAGATAGATCCCGAGAAAGTGAAGGCCATCCTTGAAATGCCGGAACCACGCACGGAGAAGTAGGTTCGGGGGTTTTTAGGCAGGTTGAATAATATCGCGAGATTTATCTCCCAACTCACCCCTACCTGTGAGCCCATTTTTAAGCTGTTACGTAAGAACCAGGCGGTCCTGTGGAACAGTGACTGCCAAGAGGCCTTCGAGAAGATCAAGCAGAGTCTCGCAAACCCCCCGGTGCTCATGCCACCTGTAACAGGAAGACCTCTTTTCCTGTACATGACCGTGTTGGACGAGTCTATGGGGTGTGTGTTGGGTCAGCATGATGATTCTGGGAAAAAGGAGCAAGCCATCTACTATCTGAGCAAGAAGTTTACCGCATGTGAGATGAATTACTCAATGCTGGAAAGGATGTGTTGTGCTCTGGTATGGGCATCACATCGACTTAGGCAGTACATGCTTAGCCATACCACGTGGCTTATTTCCAAAATGGATCACGTGAAATACATCTTTGAGAAACCGACCCTCATAGGACGAATCGCTAGGTGACAGGTGCTATTATCTGAATTCGATATCGTTTACGTTACCCAAAAGGCGGTAAAGGGAAGCGCCTTGGCGAATTATTTGGCCCAACAACCCCTCCAGGATTATCGACCGATGCACCCCGAGTTCCCAGATGAAGATATCATGGCCCTGTTTGAAGAGAAACGGACGCACGAGGACATAGACAAATGGATTGTTTGCTTCGATGGGGCATCTAATGCTTTGGGCCACGGAGTAGGGGCAGTCCTGGTATCCCCGGATGATCAGTGTATTCCTTTCACGGCTCGGTTAGGTTTTGATTGTACCAACAATATGGCCGAGTATGAAGCATGCGCCCTCGGGGTTCAGGCGACCATTGATTTTGATGTAAAACTACTCAAGGTGTATGGAGACTCAGCTTTGGTGATACGCCAGTTGAAAGGAGAATGGGAAACTAGGGATCCGAAGTTGATACCCTATCAAACTCACATCTTGAGGTTAGCCAAGTACTTTGACAACATTTCTTTCCACCACATACCTCGGGAAGAGAATCAAATGGCTGATGTATTAGCCACCCTGGCGTCCATGTTTCAACTTGCCCCACACGGAGATCTGCCGTACATCAAATTCAAATCTCAGGGTAGGCCGGCGTATTGTTATGCAATAGAGGAAGAGCGAGATGGGAAACCGTGGTATTTCGACATCAAACAATATGTCGAGAACAAAGAATACCCACCAGGAATTTCTGACAATGACAAAAGGACATTGAGGAGATTGGCTACTGGTTTCTTTGTAAGTGGTACCATCCTGTACAAACGAAACCACGACATGACCCTCCTACGATGCGTAGATACCAAGGAGGCGAATTTCATGATTGAGGAAATCCATGAGGGTTCATTTGGAACACACGCCAATGGGCATGCTATGGCCAGAAAAATCCTTAGGGCCGGTTATTACTGGCTCACTATGGAAAGCGATTGCTGCGCTCATGTAAGGAAATGTCATAAATGTCAGGCATACGCGGACAATGTCAATGTTCCGCCACATCCTCTGAATGTTATGTCCGCCCCTTGGCCTTTTTCCATGTGGGGAATAGGTGTCATTGGGGCCATCGAGCCCAAAGCGTCGAACGGTTACCGCTTCATTCTTGTGGCGATAGATTACTTCACCAAATGGGTCGAAGCGGCTTCTTATACTAATATCACGAGGAGTGTGGTAGTCAGATTCATCAAGAGGGAGCTAATTTGTCGATACGGACTCCCTAGGAAGATCATCACTGACAATGGCACCAATCTGAACAACAAGATGATGCAGGAAATGTGCGAGGATTTCAAGATCCAGCATCATAACTCCACCCCTTATCGGCCAAAGATGAATGGGGCCGTAGAGGCTGCGAATAAAAATATTAAGAAGATTGTTCAGAAGATGACAGTGTCATACAAAGATTGGCATGAGATGTTGCCTTTCGCCCTGCACGGATATAGAACCTCGGTACGAACTTCTACTGGGGCAACGCCGTATTCCTTGGTTTATGGGATGGAAGCAGTACTCCCATTTGAGGTAGAGGTTCCTTCTCAGAGGATAATAGCGGAGTCAGGCCTAGAAGAATCAGAGTGGGCCCAAGCACACTACGACCAACTCAATCTTATTGAAGGTAAGCGTTTGGCAGCCATGAGCCATGGGCGTCTATATCAACGAAGGATAAAGAACGTATTCGACAAAAAGGTACGCCCACACAAGTTCAACGAGGGGGACCTCGTGCTGAAGAAGATGTCCCACGCTGTTAAGGATAATCGAGGCAAGTGGGCCCCGAATTATGAAGGACCTTTCATGGTGAAAAGAACTTTTTCTGGGGGTGCTCTGATACTCACCCGTATGGATGGCGAGGAGCTACCCTCGCCCGTGAACTCCGATGTAGTTAAACGATATTACGCTTAAGTCTGGGGCAATCAAGAGGACCGTTGCATGTTCTTTTACTTCTGAGTTTTTGTTCTTCTTGGTTTCCTCCTGGGATTCCCTTCCTTTGTATTTGTCTCGTTTCTTTAAAAGAAGAGGAGATGGGTTAGGTTTCAGTCCTCCCTTTGGTTTTAAACCTTGCGTTAGTTTATAATCACCTGAGCCCTCTTCGCTTTGGTTCATGGGGTGCCCCAAATGTTTAATTAAAATTGAACCTAACCGGCCTTCACTAAGAAAATCATCACATTAGGAACATTCATACATGCACATACACATGCATATCTTGTGGTAACAGGGGCAGAATCATCTTAGGCCACGGTCAAATGTCGAGACTAGTTGACAGCGGAAGTCAACCAAGGTAAGACGATGACCGGTCACGATTGGCCACACATTGTTTGTCTCCTACTTGCAGGTACTTAGGGATGGGGGCAAATGGGGGATAGGGTCACGACCGACCGTCGTCTCTTCCCGGCACCAGACAAGCAGAGGACGTCGTTGCAAGGCAGCCTAGTATCCTTTGAATTCACAGTTTCTTCTTGTTTTAAATAAATAATCGACGCCTAATTCTAATTTAAGTGGGTTCAAGTAGGCAAACACTAATCCATAAGGGGAGGGGGAGGCATGGTTAATGTTTCCCCTTAAAAAAAATGGCAGGTTAGCTCGCCTGGGCGAGCAACCCCTGCACTTCAAAATATAAAAACAAGGGAGGGGAACGTTTTTATACCCAAAAACTTCCTCCCCCTCATTCAAAAGAGAGGATTCATGAAGGCTTGCGGTTTTTGCTCCCCCAAGTCACTTTTGGTTGCATTTTGCTTTCATTTTTGGTGTTATTACTCACTCCAACAAGTAAGTATTCAATCCTTGAGTTTTTAGCTTCCCATTGGTGTGTTTTCTTCATCTTTTGGTACTCTAAATTGTGAGAACGTGCTTATATTTGTGGGGCAGTTTTGGTTTGTTTTTATGCTTGATTTCTTGAGTTGAGGATTTGAATGAGAAGGCCTTAGGCCTATGCTGTATTCTGAAGCAATGGGGCATGCCACATTGCCCCCATTCTTTTGCAATTTATGTCCAAACGTGCGCCCACCAAGTGCTCGGTAAAATGCCCCAATGATATATGAATATGATTTTATAAAATTAGGATGGTGGGACTGTTTTATATATGTAGGGACAACATACGAGATTCAAAATAGGTGCCCAAATGCAATTCCAAGCTCAGGAACCTAAACTTGTAGCGTCAATGCAAGGAAACATACTCATGGCTAAGAACCCAAATTTTGGTTTTAGAATTAGAAAAGCATGAAAATTAGGACTTGCTTGTGAGAGTTTTTTGGGCTGCCCCATGTTTGATACTTTGCCTAGAGGTAGCATGGAAAACACCTTGCAAGAGTGTGCATATATATGTAATATAAGGAGCATGAAATTCCTAGCAAAGTGTGAATGATTGTCTTCCTAAATGAATGTATGATAGCGCAGAATTCCCTTTTGAATGCAAGTGTGTGCATAATGTAAATAGCTTGCCAATATGAATAAATGTGAGTGAAACAATAAAAATTTGTATGATATATATTTCAAACATATGTAGGTAGTTTGTAAATAGCAAATGTTTAGGATATAAATTAAGTGTGAGTTTTGACGCAATGCCTTAGGCGTGAGAATGTATGTTCTTTTCAAATGCATATATGTATGACAATTAGAATGTGTTGGATGGCCTCTATGTTGATATAAATAGTAGGATATTCCACACATACGTGTTTCAGCTGTTTCTGGGCGAGGGGTCAGTTCGTTCTAAAATCAGAGAGATTAGCATGACATTTTTTGCGTTAAGATAAGCATTATCTTGTAAAGCTAACTTCTAAATGTTTGTTCTCGCAGGAAATGGCCCCGAGGAAGCTTGCCTCAAAGAGATCTAGGAAGGATAAAGCGGCTGAAGGAACCAGTTCCGCTCCCGAATATGACAGCCACCGTTTTAGGAGCGCTGAGCACCAACAGCGCTTCGAGGCCATCAAGGGATGGTCATTTCTCCGGGAGCGACGTGTCTAGCTCAGGGACGACGAGTATACCGACTTCTAGGAGGAGATAGTTCACCGGCGTTGGGCATCACTGGTTACCCCCATGGCCAAGTTCGACCCAGACATAGTCCTCGAATTTTATGCTAATGCTTGGCCTACAAAGGAGGGCGTGCGAGATATACGATCCTGGGTGAGGGGTCAGTGGATCCCGTTCGATGCGGATGCTCTCAGCCAATTCCTGGGATACCTTTTAGTGCTGGAGGAGGGCTAGGAATGCGAGTATGGCCAGAGGAAGAACCGGTCCGATGGGTTCGATGAGGAGGCCATCGCCCAGTTGCTATGTATACCGGGGCAGGATTTTGCCCGGACTGCTGCTGGGAGACGGGTGCGGATCATGCGCACCAACATGACCACCCTGACTCAGATCTGGATGACTTTGCTGCTCAGCAACATCCAGCCCAACGATCATAATTCCGACCTCCCCCTGCCGAAGTGTCAACTGGTGTACGCCATCCTGACACGGATGAGCATTCACGTGGCTCAGTTAATCACTGATGCCATCTATCTATTTGCAGGTATGGCGCCTACCAGGCACCCTCTGGACCCGGATAAGTCCAACAGGGCCCTGGGATTTCCCGCCTTGATCACAGGACTCTGCCAGTCGTTCGGAGTCCCCGTCGCACCTAGCAAGGTGATTCGGCCGCCCATCACCCGAGCTTTTATTGAGAATTATTGCACACAGAGACAGGCCCAGGGGGATGCTCCGCAGGCCGCAGACGCGCCGCCACCTCATCAGGCTGGCCCAACTGGATCGTTTGATACGGAGTAGTATTTGCGGCATTTGGTTCGCCAGCAGGCGGCCAACCACCGGGCGCATGTACAGACCCATGATTGTCTTTACCAGTTGAGCCTCAGCCTGCAGAGCCAGGGTTTTACTTCTTTTCCGTGCCCTACTCCGGACCAGTTTAGGGCAGAGGTCGCATGGCCTGGAGATTGGCCTGAGGCCCGGGCAGGAGAGGCACCATCAGAGGCTCCCGACGAGGCAGATGAGGCCCGCGAGGACGAGGAGATGACCGATTTACTTGATTTCTTAGGAGGGAGCGGAGCCACATGATTGGGATATCCCTAGATCTGTATTTCTTTTGTTTCCATTTTTTCCTGTTACATATCATTTTATTTTGTTTAACTAAGGGACTAACGTTTGTTTCATGTTGATTAACTTTTGTTTTGTACATACATATCGTTGAGTTGTTACGTCAATACTTGTTTCGTTGTTGTCAATAATGTTTGTAGAGATTCCGGAATCGCGTAGAATTTCTTATTTTAGGAACGTCGTCCTAAAAATAAAATGAACCAAAATCATGATAAAAAAGAAGAGAAGTGTAGTGAATAAATGTCTGCGTATATAAGGAAAAAGGAAAATGTGCATAGAAGGGTTTTTATAAAAAAATACGTGTAGAGGGATTCTTGTGTGTGTGAATGAGTATATATAAAGAAACTTTTGTATGAACCATAAGTGTGTGTTGGAGAAAAACGAAAAAGATCTTTGAATGTAAATAGGGTTTGACCGTGTGACGTAAAGAAAGAGAGTTCTAATGCGTAGACAGAAAAAGTAAGAGTGTAGATATACAAAAGAAGATTTCTTCATAAAGGACCACAGGTGTATAATTTTGTGAATATATAAAAATGAAAGAAAAAGGAAAAAGAAAGAAAGACCACAAATGTCGACATGTTATAGTTAAAGAAGTATAAATCATTCGTAAAGAGCAAACGTATCTTCTGGAAACAAGGGACTGATGCTAAGAGTTTATTTTCCGGAATAACCGAGATAAGAATGGATGAATTCATTGAATTGATAAAAGAACATAATTGGGAAACGTTGGGTCTGTTTGTGTAAATTCCCGACTGTAGTATCACCATGCCATAAACGGGATGCTTGAGTGCCCACCTGGCTGTAGCCATGACTAATTTTGCACGTTGTTTTCAAATAATCATTGTTGCGCGTACCTTATGGAATAATATGAAAGTTCAGCCCGAAATCGACACCTTGACACGCAAATTTGTTTCGCCCCAGATGTCAAGATTGGGTTCCCACGATGAAAGACCCCATTGAAACACAACCTTAGACCTTTTTGAACCTTGGCCTATAAAAAGAATCCTCATTCCTTCCCCGAAGCAAAGGACAACGGAATCTCCTCAAGGGAGAGCGAATAGAATGCTAAAACCCAATTTCCCAAAGAAAGGGATGGGGAAGGAGAAGTGAAAAGAAAGAAAAGGAATAAATGGAAATAAAGAAAAAGAAAAAGATGAAAATAAAGAAAAGAACAATAAAAAAGAAAGAAAAGAAGGATTCCGGATCGAAGATCAAAAGGAAGTGAAAATGGAAAAGATCGAAGGAAAACAAGAGTAATTCTCGATCGATGAATAAAAGGGAATGGAAAGTCTTCAGACCAGATAAATTTTTGGCAAAAATAAGTGACTGTCGGCAAAGGAAAACCCATTTTTGGTGTCTCTTCCTTTTGAATTGCCATTCTCGACTGGCGATATCCCACCCCACATGAACAAAGAGGAAAAGATCGAAACACCCAACTTCCTCTCCAAAAAATACTACCCTCGAGAAAATCCTATTGGTCCGTGATCGTACATTTGATCTTTGATTCGATAGGAAATCGTGTGCAAAATAAAGTCATGGTGCAGTTATGGTTTAGGAATACGATGAAACACTTGCCTGTGTGAGTTTTATACACTATGAGTGATTTATTTTCAGCTTAGCCCAATGTTTCCCCTGCATGTTCATTTAAAAGCTAAATGTTGACATCCTGCCTTGCATTTTCGGTTACAAGGAAGATTACCCTTGGCACAAGTGTATTGTTTCTCTAAGATATGGTGCTCTCGCGAATGATTTATTTTTCTTTGCAAAAAGCATGTTTGCTTTTTAGGTGGAAAAACCCGGTAGACAGTTTGGTCCTGCCAACAACCCTTTTTCGGACCCCCATGAATTGCGTTTTCGTTCATGCGTCCTCCACCCACGAGTTTGGAGCCATGCGTAGTGATTGCTTAGTGCAATTCTCCATTCTCAACCTTTTTTCGGACCCCCATGAATTGTGTTTTCATTCATGCGTCCTCCACCCACGAGTTTGGAGCCATGCGTAGTGATTGCTTAGTGCAATTCTCCATTCTCAACCCTTTTTCGGAGCCCCATGAATTGCATTTTCGTTCATGGATCCTCCACCCACGAGTTTGGAGCCATGCGTAGTGATTGCTTAGTGAAATTCTCCGTTCTCAACCCTTTTTCGGAGCCCCATGAATTGTGTTTTCGTTCATGCGTCCTCCACCCACGAGTTTGGAGCCATGTGTAGTGATTGCTTAGTGCAATTCTCCATTCTCAACCCTTTTTCAGAGCCCCATGAATTGCGTTTTCGTTCATGCGTCCTCCACCCACGAGTTTGGAGCCATGCGTAGTGATTGCTTAGTGCAATTCTCCATTCTCAACCCTTTTTCGGAGCCCCATGAATTGCGTTTTCGTTCATGCGTCCTCCACCCACGAGTTTGGAGCCATGCGTAGTGATTGCTTAGTGCAATTCTCCATTCTCAACCGTTTTTCGGAGCCCGATGAATTGCGTTTTCATTCATACGTCCTCCATCCACGAGTTTGGAGCCATGTGTAGTGATTGCTGAGTGCAATCCTCCATTCTCCAGAGTTTTTCATCGTCAAGGGCGGATCCTCTTGACTGGAAATAAAAGAAAAAGGAGTAGAGAAGAGAGTCGTCATGGACTAATCACGGAAAAGGCAAGACGAACGAAATCAGTGTCTTATCTTTGCTTTCCTCTTATCTCCGATAAAAGGTAAGTAAAGAGGGGCAACTGCCATACCCTAATTTCGTCCGGGGATTATTACTTGATGACATGCAACCTTTGGTTAGCCGCTTTGAGATTACTTGGCGTCCTTTGTTGCACAGTAAATGAAGTCCCGAGACGTGTCAGAAATCAAAAGGAAGCAGGCTTACGCGATCCGTGAAATTCCGTAATGTGGCGGAAATCGAAAAGAGGTGTTTTGCGCAATCCGTGAGTTTCCGTAACTTCTTCGAAAGCTAAAAAAAAGTAAATACATAATCCGTAAGGATTCGTAACCTTCCGGAAGGAAAATAAGTATCGTTACGAAATTCGTGAAGTTTCATAACGTTACGAAAAAAGAATTATCAAAAAAAGTAGAAGGGGGTTGCATTTAGTAAAAAGGGGGTACAAATAGAAATCCGGCCCACTTGGGCCTTCCAGATTCTTCCTCCAGAAGGTTGTTGCTTCTGGAGGAAGCAACCTTGCTCGCCTAGGCGAGCTGGGTGGCAAGCTCCTCCCCTATTTTGCTATAAATAGGGGGAGGAGTGAAGGGAGAAGGGGTTCGGCCTTCTTGGCACTTCTTATTCTCTCGAAATTGCTGAGGAAAATTGTTTCCGTGAAGAAAATCCAAGCTGAGGCGCTTCCATAACGTTTCCGTGAGTAATTACGCGAAGATTTTCGACCGTTCTTCAACATTCATCGTTCGTTCTTCGTTTTCTTCAGTCTTCAACGGGTAAGTACCTCAAATCGAGCTTTTCAATTCATTCTATGTACCCGTGGTGGTCCACATTTCGTTTCATGTATTTTTATTCTCGTTTTCATTTACTTTCCGTACCCCCTTTTAACGTGCTTCAGTAATTTATTTAAGTCGTTTCTCGCCTAATCTAAAAATAAAATAAATTTCCACCGATCATTCGAATTGTATCTTCCGTTAATTTCTGTTAAAATGAATTCCGACCGTTCGTTCGTGCCGTAACCACGTTGGAAATCAAAAAAGAGTAAAATAATAATATAATAATCAAAAAATACGTTTTTAGTAAAATAAAGGGAAAAATCAATCGGACGCTTTCTCTTTGGGATTTCTCATTCTTAATCGAATTGACTAAATAACTAAAGTGAAACTAAGGCTAAAATCAACTCGACTAGTCAAGCTCGTCCACAAAAAAGGTTACTAAAATAGGTTTTTGAAATTTTATCATTTCAGTTTCTTACCAAGTAAAAAGGATCATTTTTAAGGTCCAACGCCTTAAAAATGATCACCGTTCAAGTAAAAAGAATCGCTTGATTCACCCTTACGGAAAGAACTACGTAGGTCTGATTTCCTCATTGATGGAGGGTACGTAGGAGCAAAAGCCCCGCTTTTGTCGACCTCAAAAAATAAAAAGAAATAAAGTTAAGGTAACACAATTTCCACAATTCTAAAAAATAGGTTGTTGTCCTTTGAGACAAACGTGAGAGGTGCTAATACCTTCCTCAAGCGTAAATACAACTCCCGAACTTAGAATTTTCATTTTGACCGGTTTCCTTCGGTTTTTCCGACGTTTTCCATAAATAAACGTTGGTGACGACTCCGCGCATCTTTCCTCCTTTGGAAAGCGCACCCGTGAGCCTCGCCTTTGCTCGCCCGCAAAAGGGCATGTTGCGACAGGGAGGATTGTCATCAACATACAACCCACACATATCTGATGCATCAGTGTCTGGGTCCTGCCCTAAGGGATCAACACAACTTCGCTTTGTGCTGACATGAGCACTAGAAGGAGCTACCTTTGGCATAACTGGATGTACAATTCCCTGGGACTACATCTAGCTGAAGGACAACATTAGTTGTCTCGTCACTTTTTTAGTGATCGACTCTTCTAGCTTGTCACTGATATTTTGTGTCAACTCCTTTTTAATATTTTGTTTTAGTCGATCCAGCTTTTTAGGCTTATCGACATAGATGTGTGGGAGTTTGTTGATGGTGGTCCAAAGTATTGCTTGATGGTGACACTGACTTCAGCAGCACGAACACGACCAGGGTGCTCTGGTTGCCCAATGACAATAGTTAGTACATCCTGCTCTTCTAAGGAATCCTACAACCAACAAAATATGAAATTGTTTATGAACTATTGTTGTTATTATATTTAGTTACAATTGAAACTAAAAATTAACTTACAATCCTATCAGCAATTTGGTGTGTCACCTCAGATGTCATTTGACTTGATTTTTTATTGCGAGCCAACTTTCACTTCATGTGTTGTCTAATGGGAGATGAAGGATCAATGATTGCTTCACTACTCCCAAATTGGGCTGCTTGCTCCCATCATTTCTTTTGTTTTTCCTCCATTAACTTCTCTTCAAGAAAGTCATAACCCCTATGAGACAACACGTGAGGGGCAATGTTTAGTTTTTAGATGGATTGCACCTTATTTCTAACATCCTTTGAGAATTAGACAATATGTAAAAAAAAAATATACTTAAATAACTTATAAATGTCAATTTCAAAAACAACAACCACTTGTCTTTTCTAATACCGTACTTCTCACAGACTTTATCATCGTCATCATCCTTGCCTTTTGCTAGGCCCATTTGGAGGTCAAATCGGACTTAAATTGCCTTTATAACTCTCCTACAGTCTAAAGGATTTTCTTCTTTATCCTTTTATCAGACGTTTTTGGAATATCAAATTCAGCCTTCATTACAAAATGACATGTAAGAGTTAGTGAATAACAAAAATGTGTCGGTTTAATATATCCAATTACCATAACATGCAACGTTTAATTGAAATACCTGATTGTCCTTCCAAATCAAATCCTTCTGAGCTACAGGGACCTGTTTCTAGTTAACATATGTAACATCCACTTTGTCTTGAACGATGATCCCCAAATAGGTTTTTAATATTTTTTGTATGGGCCAGCAACTTTCCTAGTGTTTGGATCCACATGAGCTAGTGGTCTCTCCAAACCCATAGGTCTGGCACTCAATGATCTAAGCTGTGTGACTTTTCTAGTCCTCTTGGACATAGACGGTGATGGTGCTGACTCGGGAGGAGGGGAGCCTGGCGGTATATCTATGTGCATGTTAAAGTACAACATTAATTAAAGTCAAGTCAAAAGTATACTAAGTTATGTAATTGTAAATATGGAAACAAATATATATAAAAAATGATTACACTATACAATATTAATTAATTATCCTTCATCATGATCATTTCGATTTGCATGTACATCGTCAACTTCATTTTCTCCATTGATGGTAGGCATATGTGTGGAGAAAGGAGTGTGACAAGTATAAAGGGTTGATTCATCATCTTCAAGATTAACACCAATGGTTTCTTCGTGTAAAACCTATGACCACCTTTCATCACAAGGATCTTGGACATAAAACACCTATTTAGCTTGTTTTGCCATAATGAAAGGCTCATTCTTATAAGCTACCTTCTTAAGATCTACCAAAGTAAATTTGAAATCATCGGTCTGCACATCGATATTGCTATCAACCCACTTACACTTAAAAACACACACAACGAATTTAATATAACTAAGCTCCTAAATTTCTTCAATGACTCCAAAGTAAGGCATGGACGTTAGGCAGGGATTGTCATCATTTACAGTAGCAAAGTGTAAGGATTCAACCTTAAGACTAACCCCATTGTTTTTCACTGTATTCTTGTCATCTTGTGATTTGGTGAGGAACAAATACTTGTTGATATCGTATCCCTGCCAAGTTCTAACATTTCATTTAGGCCCATCTGCTAACTTCCTTAATGTTTCAGAAGCCTTATCGTCACCACAAATTGTACCTTTAAACCAATTTAGGAATGTCTTGTTATGCTCTTTCAACACCCTATTCTTGGTCATTTTTGGGTTACTTTCCTTCACCAAGGCTTTGTGATGAACTACGTATGGCACAACTTCATTAGTGTTATTCAATATATACAAGTGTGCTTGATTCAATTCCTTTAGACCTAGAGGTATAACATTCAGTCCTCGTGAATCCTTACCTCCCACTTTCTCGTCATGAGGATACTCAGGAAGCCCAACATGTTTTGCCTTTTCAACTCTGAACAATACTCAATAGCTTCTTCTGCAATGTTCCTTTCAACAATGGATGCTTCAGGACGTTGTAGATTCTTAGCATACCTTTTTAAGATATTCATGTATCGCTTAACTGGGTACATCCCTCATAAATAAACAGGGCCATACAATTTAATTTCCATCATTAGATAAACAATTAAGTGAACCATGATGTCAAAAAATGAAGGAGGAAAATATATCTCCAACTGACAGAAGATAATAACAACCTCATTTTTCAAGTCATCTAACTTTAGAGGGTCAATGACTTTGCTATAAATAACATTGAAGAATAAGCACAGGCGAGTGATGGCATGCCTAACTTTGTTACGCAAGATGTCTCGTTTCGCCACGACCAATAGTTGTTCCATCAAGACGTGACAATTATGAGACTTTAAGCCAACTAATTTAAGATCTTTCACCTACACAAGGCTCTCAATATTTGAGGAGTATCCCTATGTCACTTTCACATACCACAGACACTGACATAAACTTGTCTTCTCATTTCTTGAGAAAGTATGGCATGTTGGAAGCAAGTATGTTTTCTTACCATCCGACCTTGGATGTAACTGGTCACGTACACCCATCTCATCTAGATTTTGACAAGTATTCAAACCATCCTTTGTCTTGCCTTTAATATTAAGAAGCATGCCAATTACACACCATCACACATATTTTTTACCACATGCATAACATCAATACAATGTCTAACATCTAGATCATACCAATATGGAAGATCAAAGAATATCAACCTCTTCTTCCATATGCAATTTTTACTTGACAACTTCTTTTTGGGTCTTTCCAAATATAGTATTGATGTCCTCAACCTGCTCAAAAACCTACTGACCAATTAAGGGTATCGGCACAATTTCATTTTCCTGACTTCCATTAAAAACTTTTTTCAATTGCCAATAAGGGTGATAAGGTTTGAGAAAACATTTATGTCGAGTGCACATTGTTTTTCTTCCATGTTTCAGTTGTAAGTAGCTTGTGTCTTCTTTATAGATAGGGTATGCACGATGCCCCTTAACACAATATCCACTCAAATTCCCATATGCTAGAAAGTCATTAATGGTACAAAATACCATTGCACCCAACTTGAAGGTCTTATTTCGATTCTCATCAAACACGTCAACCTCTTCGTCCCACAAATTTTTCAAGTCTTCAATCAAGGGACTTAGATAAACATCGATATCATTTCCTGACTATCTTGGCCCCGAAATCATCATAGACAACATCATATATTTTAGTTTCATGCACAACCATTGAGGTAGGTTGAAAATTACTAGCAAACCAGGCCATGAACTGTGGTTTGTGTTTAAACTACCAAAAGGTTTCATTCCATCAGTGACAAGTCTAAGCCTAAGATTTCTTGGCTCTTTCTAAAATATGGATACAAACAATTAATTTTCTTCCATTGGGAAAAATCAACCGGATTATGGCAAAGCATTCCATCATAGTTTCTCCCATTTGCATGTCATGTAAGGTCTTTTGCGTCATCTCCGTTAGCAAATAGTCATTTAAACCTTGGAATAATAGGAAGATACCATAGCACCTTTGTTGGGGGTCTTTCTTTGTATTTTCATCACTACTACACTCGTCATTATCCTTCACTTTGTACCGTGATACCCCACACCTGGGGCATTTATACATTTCTTCATACTCATCTCTTTACAGTATGCAATCATTTGGGCATGTATGAATTTTCTCATACTCCATACCCATTGAACATAATATCTTCTTTGCCTCATAGTAACCTTTTAGCAACATGTTTTCTTCTGAAAGCATACCATGCACTACCTTAAGCAATGTTGTGAAGCTTTTGTCACTACACCTATATATGGCCTTCACATTAACCAGACTTAACACCGCTAACAATAGTGTCAATGACTTCTTGCACCTTGGATACAAAGGCTTCTTCGAATCACTTTCCAATGTATCATACAAAAAGGCATGTGCTTGATGAAAAGACTCTTGTCCAAGATCACGAATCATATCCTCTAATCGATCTCCCATTTCTACATCAATCTGCTCAGTTTAGGACCCCCTTTGCATGTCTGTCAATTAACCATGTCATATCCATGTTGTATAATTCTTTTTAATCCCATCACAGAGAAGATGTTCTCGTTTGCCATCTACTACTTGTCATCTCCCATTCAAATAGTTAATACAAGGACAAAAATATTTTCCATCCTCATCCAATCGAGTTCTTTCCAAGGAAAATTCCAAGAATTATTCAACCCCATTCTCATACACAGGGCTCATGCGACTTGCATTCATCCAACTTCAATCCATCTAATAACTCTATGATACTCACAAAGTTATTCGATGCATGAAAACCTCACTTTTTTCATTAAAGGTGTGACCCTATCCCATTCTAGAAGACATTTTTTTATACTTGATTCATATGCATAAGTTAAGTATCTTAGATTTGACAAAATTTTGGCAGCATTTTGCATTGATCTCCAAGCACACGACATGAAAGTGGTGACATCTATTCAACATAATCAAGTATGCAACTGGAGAACAAAACAAAATGCACTATACCAAAATTTCATCAAATTTAAGAAAAAATACTTAACAATACGTATGAATCTAGTATAAAAAAATGACTTTTCCCAAATTGTTCAAACGGATAATTTAAGATTCAATACAATGATTAATCCAAATTGTCCGCATTAATCATTGTATTGAATCTCAAATGGGAAACAAAGGTTCACTCATAATGAACATAACTTGTATATAAAATAATAGTCATTAATAGAACGGACATATACATTAAAATAATCATACCATAGTTTTATTTTTATCAACTAATTTCAAACCTATAACACATTAATGTGGATATAATATTTGCAGTCAATATTTGCAACAATAATGGTTCCAATATTTGTTGTTAAATATTTGCACCGAATATAGTATTTGTAAGACAATTGTTACCTCAATAATTGGGCTTCTGGGTGATCTGGGGTCAGTGACTTTGGGGCTTTTTTCCTTTGCTGATTTAGTAGCCTAATTGAAGGATGATCCATGGTCAGTTATTATTATTATTATTATTATTATTATTATTATTATTATTATTATTATTATATCAAGACTTTCTATTTAACATAAAATAGAAAAAAGGGAAGTCCAAGGCTCAGTTAATGCGTATGTGACATGCATCATAAGGGTACCATTGAAATAACACCAAGGAACTAAGGCCCACAATTTTTTGGTCAGACCAGCTTTATGGGACTATACTAGTATCAATCACTAATAATGTTATGTTTATGTGGTAGTATTTATGCACACCTTTTTTTTTTTCTAAAATGTTGCTTTATGAGACTATACTAGTATCAATCAACTTTATGTTAAACTGTTGCTTCAATGGCAAGGCAATTGCAAAGAGTATCATGATTCTCAGATGGGATGGTTTGAGGAAAAACTCAAGTGACACTAATGAATTACGACCATACACCATAGAGCAAAAAATACAAGTGAGGAGTACTATAGAACAATAGTGTAAAAATGATTGATTAAATATTCATGAAGCATCTATCTTTTAACAAATATCTTTTTCTAATCTTTAAGATCTTTCACAAACTTTTCAAAGAATGAGTATCTATACAGTAATTCTTTATGAAACGTTAAAAGAGTCAACATATATGAAATGGGCCCTGAAGGGCACCAAGACCCTGACCAATGATTTAGGCACTCACTTACAAGCATATATTTATTTTAAAAATCATGAGACAAATTATTACTAAAGAAATGGTGGGTGAGGAAGAGTTTTAAATTTATGGACACCTAGTACTTGATAGGATTTAAAAAAAGGGCTTACTCACTAATTCACAAAAAACCAGTGGACACCGAGTCCTTGGGAAAGCATATCCAAAGAATTGTTTAGCTCAAGAATTCATAAAGATTAGTGGACACTTAGTCCTTAACAATGTTTTCAAACCAAAATCTAAATCTCTGTCACCATCTTGGGTAGTTTGTATACCGAGTTAGAAAAAAAATATTAAATAACATGATAATGTGACTCATGTGAATTAAGGGCCTAAACTTGATTTAATAAAACAAAGGGACCTATTGGCAAATATGGGAAGTTAATAAACTTATGGGAAGTTAATAAACTTCTGATAGCTAACTTGATAGAAGTTTGTTAATAAAAGGCAAAGGGTTCTATCTCTGCCATAAGAGTTTTCCCTCTAATTACCCATCAAGAACGTGAGAGGAAAATAAAAGGAAAAAGATAGATTGGGACAAAGAAGATTGAAGAACTTTTGTCTTTCATGGATCATGGTAAGTTCTGCTTACTTTCAAACTGTATGAGAGAATCATAGATTCTAAGATCCTTACAATATGTAATAGATTCATTGAATATAAGTGTATGGAATCTATAACTAACATGTGGTATGAGAACATTAGATTATTGAATTTATGATTCTCCATGAATGATGTTTCTTCCACACATTGTATGAATCTGATTCCAATTGAAAAATTATTCAAACCATTTTTGTTTTTTGTCGTGCATATTATAATTGTTTTTGAGTTTGGAATGCCTTGAATCCAATTTTTGAATGTCTTGAATTGAAATTCAATGTCTATCTTTTGTCAATTTCAATTCAAAATTGATTGTAATTGTAGTAATTTGGATTAAATGTATGATAGATTTGTAATCACCAAAGTGGTCAAATTTTTATGTTTGGTTTAATTCCAAATTTTTATGTGGAAGAGCACTCCCAAACTGCTGATAAGTCTCTTGCTGGAACATTAATGAGTACTTTAACCACCATGAAGTTTGATGGTTCTCGTACTAGGCATAAACATGTCATTGAGATGACAAATATTGCAACAAAACTTAAGTCTCTTGGAATGGTGGTGGATGAAAATTTCCTTCTACAGTTCATTTTGAACTCATTATCATCTGAGTATGGTCCCTTCCAAATGAACTATAATACCATGAAAGACAAATGGAATGTGCATGAATTGCATAGTATGTTAGTTCAGGAGGAAATCAGACTTAAGAATCAAGGAAATCACTCCGTTCATTATATGAATAATCAGGGAGTTGGAAAGAAAGTCAATAAGAAACAAGGAAAGGACAAATCTTATGACCTTGCATCATAATGTTGACACTAAGTGTAGTTTAGTGAATGAATGTTCTACTTACTTGTGGCACAAACGTTTGGGATACATTTCCAAAGAAAGGATGCAAAGATTAGTAAAGAATGAGATCCTTCCAAATTTGGATTTTAATGATCTGAATGTATGTGTGGATTGTATTAAAGGCAAACAAACAAAACACACAAAAAAAGAGCCACAAGAAGCACTCAACTTCTTGAAATTACACACATTGATATATGTGGACCTTTTGATGTAAATTATTTCAATAAAGAAAATTACTTTATGACTTTTATTGATGATTTTTCACATTATGGGTATGTCTATTTACTACATGAGAAATATCAAATAGTGGATGCCTTAGAAATTTTTATAAATGAAGTGGAAAGACAATTAGATAAAAAGGTGAAAATTTTCAGATCAGATAGAGATGGTGAGTATTATGGAAGATACAGTGAAAGTGGACAACATCCCAATCCACTTGCTAAGTTCCTTGAAAGGCGTGGTACTTGTGCTCAATACACAATGCCAGGTACACCACAACAAAATGGTGTGTCAGAAAGGCGTAATTGAACCTTAATGGATATGGTTAGGAGCATGTTAAGTAATTCATCTTTACATGCATCATTGTGGATGTATGCTTTAAAAACTGTCAAGTATTTGTTGAACAGGGTTCCTAGTAAGGCAGTTCAAAATACACCTTTTGAACTGTGGACAGGTAGGAAACCCAATTTGAGACACCTACATGTTTGCGGTTGTCAGACAGAAATTAGAATATACAATCCGTTAGAAAAGAAATTGGATGCAAGAACAATCAGTGGATATTTTATTGGTTATCCAATAAAATCAAAAGGATATATATTTTGTTGTCCTACCCATAGTACAAGAATTGTTGAAACTGGAAATGCCAGGTTCATTGAGAATGGTGAAACTAGTGAGAGTGAAGCTTCACAAAATGTGGAGATTAAGGAAGTTAGAGTACAAGTTCCTTTAACTAGTGCTTCTACTTCAAGAATTTTTGTTCCTTATACTGTTGAACCCCACAACAATCAAGAAGAACAACAAATTAATGATCATGAGGTTAACAATGAACCTATAGTAGAACAATCACAAGAAATGGTATTAAGAAGATCTCAAAGAGAAAGGAGATACGCTATTTCGAATGACTATGTGATTTATCTACAAGAGTCAGAAAATGAATTAAGCATTGGTAATGATCCAATTTCATTTTCAAAAGCCATTAATGGTGATGATTCTTGAAAATGGTTAGATGCTATGAAAGATGAGCTTAAATCAATGGCACAAAATGGTGTATGGGACCTTGTGGAATTGCCTGAAGGATGCAAGAGAGTTGGGTGTAAATGGGTCTTTAAGACTAAGCGTGACTCTCATGGCAATATTGAACGACACAAGGCTTGACTTGTTGCTAAAGGTTTTACTAAAAATAAATGACATTGATTATAAGGAAACATTTTCTCTAGTTTCTAAGAAAGATTCCTTCAGGATTATCATGGCACTAGTAGCTCATTGTGATCTTGAGTTACATCAAATGGATGTTAAAACTGCCTTTTTGAATGGGAATTTAGAGGAAGATATTTATATGGACCAACCAGTGGGGTTCATTGAAGAAGGAAAGTAACACATGGTGTGTAAACTTAAGAAATCAATATATGGACTTAAACAGGCTTCCTGACAATGGTATCTTAAGTTCAATGATACTATTACGTCCTTTGGATTTAAGGAAAACACTGTTGATCGGTGTATATATCTGAAGGTCAGTGGGAGCAAATTTATATTTCTTATTCTGTATGTTGATGACATCTTGCTTGCAACTAATGATCTTGGTCTATTAAGTGAGACTAAGAAGTTTCTCTCTAATAACTTTGAAATGAAAGATATGGGTGAGGCAGGCTATGTGATAGGAATAGAAATATTCCGTGATAGATCACAAGGACTGTTAGGCTTGTCTCAGAAATCATGTATTAATAAAGTTTTAGAAAGATTCAGAATTGATAAATGTTCAGCATCTCCCATTCCAATACAAAAAGGAGACAAATTTAGTCTCATGTAATGTCCAAAGAATGATCTAGAATGGAAACAGATGGAAAATATCCCTTATGCATCTACTGTTGGGAGTCTGATGTATGCTCAAACATGCACAAGGCCATATATTAGCTTTGCAGTTGGTATGCTTGGTAGATATCAAAGTAATCCAGGATTGGGTCATTGGAAAGTTGCAAAGAAAGTCTTAAGATACTTGCAAGGGACAAAGGATCACATGCTTACTTATAGGAGATCTAGTCATCTTGAGGTGATTGGATATACAGATTCAGACTTTGCCAGCTGTATAGATACAAGAAAGTCTACATTTGGTTATGTGTATCCCAGAGGAGTGATTTCATGGAAAAGTGCAAAGCAGTCAGTCATTGCTGCATCCACCATGGAGGCTAAATTTGTGGCATGCTTTGAGGCCACAGTTCAGGCTAATTGGTTGTGGAATTTTATTTCAGGACTTGGAGTAGTTGACAGTATTGCCAAGCCACTGAAAATTTATTGTGATAATACCGCAATTGTCTTCTTTTCTAAAAACGACAAGTATTCTAAAGGTGCTAAGCATATGGAATTGAAATACTTTGCCGTTAACGAAGTTCAGAAACATAGAGTGTCAATAAAATATATTAGCACTAATCTAATGATTGCTGACCCTTTAACAAAAGGGTTACTGCCAAAAGTATTTACTAGCCATGTAGTGAATATGGGCATTATGTCTGTTAGTGAATGTTGAATGTTATTATTGTAAATAATGTCTATTTGACACTTTGAGCTCATTATTGTGTAAGTTTCTAAAATTTGTGTTTTCTACTTTATGTGTAAATGCATGCAAATTATGATGTGGAAAACATATTATGTTTTTGTTAATGAAAGAATGACTTTTGTTTGAACCCATTATGAACTTCTCATTTTACAGTCATATTAAAGAGAAGGATAATATAGTAGTACATAGAAGGGAATATGTTGATTAAATGACATGCAACCACCATGACTCTTATTTTTTTATCTTTAATTATGATTAATGATGGAGCCAATTTATCTAAAGTCTTTTAATGCGCATTATGATTTATGTAATTATTAAATCATGAAGTGTTATGGCATCACAAGAGTCAAGTGGGAGAATGTTGGAAAAAAATATTAAATAACATGATAATGTGACTCATGCGAATTAAGGGCATAAACTTGATTTAATGAAATAAAGGGACCTATTGACAAATATGGGAAGCTAATAAACTTCTGATAACTAACTTGATGGAAGTTTATTAATAAAAGACAAAGGGTTCTATCTCTGCCATAAGAGTTTTTCCTCTAATTACCCATCAAGAACGTGAGAGGAAAATAAAAGAAGGAAAGAGATAGATTGGGACAAAGAAGATTGAAAAACTTATGCCTTTCATGGATCAAGGTAAGTTCTACTTACTTTCAAACTGTATGAGAGAATCATAGATTCTAAGATCCTTACAATATGTAATATATTCATTGAATATAAATATATGGAATCTATAACTAACATATCATTATCTAATCTCACACTTGAATTAATATCATTTGCCACAATCTATCAAATGTATCCTTAACAAATTCAATTTACATGGATAAAACTACAACACACAATAAGGGCAATTCCAAACCGAGTAATAGTCATCAATCCATCACATTATCATGTAATCACACAATTCACATTATGTATGTTGTAATACACAATTTCACCAAAAATCATATATAATTTCAGACCCAATCAAATCATTTGCACATCAAACATACACACTAAGCTTCAAAGGATCAATCAATAACATTGGTCAATATAAACAGGACAGATGGGTATATTCAATAAACATCGAGTGCCACGTAGAATGCAATTGGTCTCGGTGTGCCCAAGTTAGTTTAGCTTCAAGGTTTGTGTTACACATTAATAAGTGTTCCTAGCTGGAATTTATCACTTATATATATACTAAAAGAAAGGGCTAATCACTTGATGATGATGTACCAAGCCTTTCAACCATAAAATTCACTTAAACCATATCAAAGGCTCAAATTCCTACTATGTTTTTAGTCTTTAACCTGTTTCAACCTAAAATCATTAAAATTTAAATGGACCTTAACTTGGAGTGGGACCACTTTTATTTAGAATACAAGAGTTAACTCTACCATGCTCTAAGAGGGCCGAGATTAAGTCATTTTACATTAGTACCAATTTTAATAAGAAAGCAATATTCTCATATCAAGAAATTTAGTACTTTGATTTGGTACGATTTTGATTGCTAGTCTTTCCAAGACTCCAATGTTAGTAGGGATTTGGTGAAGGTTCATTTTAAGTGTCACAAAAATGAATAAATACAGGGAAAGAGTCCCCATCTGGAGCCTCAAGCATTGACCATCTCAAATAGCTTAGACCAATGCCCAAACTTAGATTAGTCTAAGACACAGACAGCGCCAACGGGTCTTACCACATTATTCGCCAAATAATCTAGGGATTTCTAAAAATTATGAGACAAATTTAATTCAAAAACTAAGACACAAATTTGGATGACTACCAAAGGGTTTATCCTAATTCACTCCATGTCACTACTGGTTTTAATTTGAATACAGTACCCCTTTGTAGGACAAAATTTAGCAACCTCTTTTGATATAGTTTGGGATTCCTAATTTTTTTCTGAGCTTAAAAGAGGTTAGGAACTTAGAAAAGGTTAGTTTTATACTCATATAATGTGCATATGAACAAGAGAATCACTCCTAACTAGGGACATAGGCATTAGGTGTTGAAAGAAAACCCCAACCTGCAACATTATTTAGAAAATTATGCAACATCACAGCTTTATTGTCTTCTGACATTATATTTGTAAAATATTCTATGAAACTTAAAAAATTATGAGGTTGGGTAGATTTGAAAGAGTATATCCAGGTCTAAAAGATCACCAAATATTTTTGCCAAAGTCGATCAGGAGAGAATATACGACAATTTCAAACCCAGGATAACATTTGTTATGAGTTCAACCAATAATAGTAGTCCTATTTCATTTGCTTCACTCAACACACTTATACCTATGGCATAGAAATTGGGATGGGTAGACTGTATACATTATAAGGCCTTACTAACATAGAGGAACAAGTATAGATGTTGCTGCTAGAGTTACATAAGTCTTAGGGCTATACGTCACAATTTACTCCTATGCAGTTTTACATAGAAACCAACTTAAATGGGTCTTACAGGAAAAATTACTATAAATTTTCAGATTGCCTAAATTAAGTGAGACCAAAAGAATTTGGAAGATAGGAAAAAAATCTATAGAATTTTAAGGGGAATTAGATTGAATCTATATGGTTCAATTGGATAGCCATTATGAAGACAGATTTGGAATATGACTAATTTTCATAATATATGCTTCACATATTGTTCTCTAATGTTCTAATTTTGTGGCCATGATAAATTAACTTAAATACACTTTCTTAACTTAATTAAAAGATTGAAAATGATGAAATAAGCACAGTAAACATCTCTTCAGAGGCTCATCAAATTAGATTATGAAATCTCAGAACTACAAGTATAGTTATGAACTTAAACATGGCATATAAGCACATTTTCATTTTGTTGACATGCCTATCTTCAGTTTAGTCTTTTTCAACTTAAATTAAAAGCAATTAAAACATGAGTAACACCACAAATTGGATATGAACTAGGCGAATTAGGGAACTCAGAACATTGATTTCCATCATACACATAGGTGCACATATAATAGGATAAACTATGTCACTTTTAGATCCCCGTGGAATTCCAAATCATAAGATAACATCAGTCACAGTTCCCATGATATCAATTAGTTTTCAAACACACAATAAGTCACAAACACACAACTCAATTTTTTGGAAGTTCACATGCATGATGATTTGAAGAGCATTTTGGTAAAATATTTTCACTGTAATTAGACTTCATATAATATTATTCACTCACTCATTGTACATTTAGGGCATTTGCATTTGCATTTTCCTTAACCTTTCTCTTCACTACAAACTCACTCACTCTCTCCAAACCCAATCTACTCCAATCCCATGCGATAAAGACCCCTACAAGGAACTAAACCTTATCCATAAACCCCTAAACTCTCATTTTCATTCATGTGAGGTATTGGATTATCCCTAACCGACAGCTCCTAAAGACCCTTTCAACCCAAAACAGAAAACACTGAATACTTCAACTACATCACATTGACCATGAATTATGAGCTAAGTAAAAGAAGAACATAAACTGAGCACTGTCGCGAGCAAGAGTGGTGAAGATGAGGACCGTCGTGAGTGAGAGTGGTGAGAGCAAAAGTGTTTGAAGGGTTTGGGAAGTGCAGAGTGGTGAAGAGAGTGAGCACGAAAAGAGAAGGGAAATAATTGGAGTTTTAATTTTGGGTAAAAATACAACATTGTTTTTTTTATATATAAAAATCATGGTTTTAATAAAAACTGATGTTAATATCGACACAAAATCGATTTTTTAAAAACCGATGTTAATGAACTCAAATTATTTACAATTATGCCACCGTGTTTTTTTAATATCGGCTTTTATAAAACCGATGTTAAAATGACGACGGTAAAACCATATTTTCTAGTAGTGAGTATGGGCTGCAAGTCCCAACAAGTTTAAAAGCATTGTCCAAGTATATCTAAAAAGAAACAAGCTTGTATTAAAAAAAACTTTGGACACTTTTGTTTGAAACACATATTAGACGTTGTGTATGAAAAATGAATTGGACTCTTAGTTTGAAAACATGTATTGGATGATTTGTATAAAACCATTTTTTCCTAAAAACTTTCAAACCAGAAATAAAAACAAGGAAAACATTGTAACAAGTTTTAGGAAGGAAAAATCAAAGAAAAACACAATGAAATCACAATAAAACATAAGAAAAATGCATGCAAAACTAATTAAGGCAATATGTAAATATGACATGAGATGTGATGCATAATATACACTTTGACTTTTAGCTTCCACCACACACCTTCCATTTTTTCTCCATAAAAAAATTGAGCTCTAAAACGTCAAGTCTTGATTTGGGTTAACCCATTAACCACTACCAGAATACAACTTATTAGCATGGCCTTTTCTGCATGGGCCAAAGGCTAACACAAATAGTGTCAACTTAATCGACTCTTATTGGACACTATTATTTTTTAATTTTAATTTTGTATTATGTCTAAAATGCTGTGTTTGCGTTGGCTCAAGCTGACACTTAATAATCGTGCGGCGGCATAGTCCATGTTGTAGTTTATTGTTATTTTTTTTTTAAAAAAATATTTTTCAGCATTTGCTTCAATTAATAATGCTATTTTTACTTACTGTCCACTTTAGCATCGACTTGACTGATTCTTTATGTCTTAATATTTTAATTCCCAGTTCCCAATGTTTGTAGAACCTAATCCATCTTAAAAAAATATCCCCAAATTTTGAAGCCCCACGTTTTCTAACCCTAAACCCCTCCTTCAAAAAATTGGAAAGATTAAAACCTAAATCTCTCCTCACTTTTCATTGAGGCAAACATGGAAAGAACACCTACTTGAACATTCAATGTCATCTTCATCCTCCATGGTGTGTGTCTTCCATGGTACTTTGCGTTCTTTATAGTTTGTTAGTGTGTAACCATTACCTTTGACGTTAGTGTGGAACCAATGTCTCACTTGAGTCTGTCATGTATGCACTTTGCTCACATCACTCTCTTGTTCACGCGCATGTAGTAATTTTTTATTAAAAATCTGTTTTTAACTCCTTAATAGGGGTCTATACAATTTGGACTTAGAAGGTCAAGTGCTCCATCAGTTTTGGAGTTGAAAGCCCAAATATTGAATGACATCAATGGGTGGTAATGGCTACTAAATGTATTCTTGGTGGTAGAATGTCTATATATAACACATGTGCTTGTCCCTAAGCTAATATCTTTCATTTTTGTCTGATACACCATCTATATAGAGAGAGATTGTGTGTGAGAGCTTGGAGGAACCAAAACAAAACAGCTCTTTCATGGCAATGGCTCGAGATATATCGTGATTCTATTTTCTGCATTTGTTAATCACATGTGTTTTGTTTTTGTTGTTTGTAATATCACAAGTTTGATATTTTAGTCATACATTTGGTATCAGAGCTGTAGTTGCCTTTGCCTTGTCCATTTTTGGTTTTTGGTTTTTTTCTGATCTAATTTTGTTTTTGGTGTTTAGAGCTTCATTTGTTAAAAATAAGATTAGAAATCTTTATTTTGGTTTATTTCCTTGTTTTCTGGCTTTTGGATTGTGTAAAACAGTGCCCAAATGAGTAAGAACTAACTGGGTCTGTATATGGGTTGGATTCACCCACTAGAGTTGAAGATGATGAATAGTGAATTTTTATTTGTTTTTAAAAAAAGGAAAATATACTATTTCTCTGGGTCTCAAACCAATGTCTCAAACCAGTGACCTACAGCTTATTGGGCTTCACATGAGCCACTGGGCCATTCAGGGTTCTTTAATATTTATTCATT